>NC_056569.1:1091307-1122689 GCF_013358625.1 Macadamia integrifolia
TTTTAAGTGTAGATATGAAGAGTTTCTCTATGAAGTATGCAAAAGCTAAGTTATTGATTTACCCCAGAAAAGGCTAAACTATTGGATGAAAGGCCCAAAATTACATAGAGTATTCAATGTTTCAAAGATTTGTTAAATTTATTTGAAGTACGTGGAAATTTGTCTAAATAATTATCAAGAAATTCTCAAAAGGTGGCAAGACATGGGTAATGCCTAACCATATTATTGTATAAAAGATGGAAGAAATTAAGCTTACGCTTGGTGTTGCATTCCAAAAAAAAAAAAAAAAAACCAAATGCAGCCTCAGTCTTCCACCCATGGTCTTAAAAATCATAATCTACTATTTATTTATCATATATTTGTCATTACATTTTCTCAACCACAACATTTTATGGGTCCTTGGCACTCCACCTTATGAAGATCACGAGTATGCACCATGGTTAAAGAGAATAAATCTTCTTCTCTCTTACTTGTCTCGTTATCTATAGTGCTTCACTATACAGATTATGGATCTTCCTCACTTTCTTTATTCCTATATATTTCTCCTACTTATTTTCAGCATTAAGACAATACTTTTTCCCTTGAAAAAAAAAAAATGGAAATTTTCTTGTACCACCCCTAAAAATCCCCATGACTTGGAATGAGCCCTAAAAATGAAAATAATATCCACTGCATCCATAATTTGTAACACCATTAACTTAAAACATAAAATGACTTTTTTACCCTTTTATTTAACCGTCTTTTTTTCTCTCTGTCCAAGAGCAAAATTGCATTGAGACTTTAAGGCGCCGGCGTATTTCTGGGCAATGGCGCCGGGAGGCCCTGGAACAGGAGCAACACCTCCCTTCGAATTATGAGATTTCTTTACTAAAACAAGAGCGATAGCTCCGGCGATAACAACAAAATCACAAATAGAATGAACCACCCGAATTGAAGCATCCCCCCTTCGACTTCGAATCAGCTCCCATTTAATCTCTCTGCAGCAAAACAAAAGTGTTCCAAAACCGTAACTCTAGGATCACCGGACTCCGGCACACTCTTCTTCTCCGACATGCTTCTGAATACGAACCTATTTCGGTTTCTCTATGGGAAATTATTGCTCTTGCATTTAGATGAAATCAACAAAACCAGCACCTTAAGGCCATTTCGGCTTCTCCCCAGTAATCTAACCTCAACAGTACAATTTTCCTTCCATTGTTCCATTAAACCAATCTCATTCGACAAATTGGCCAAAAGTGATGATATGAAGCTTGAAGAATGAATCGCCATGATCTCCCGCAACCTTTCGATCCACAGAGCAACAATACTATAACCAATCCACAAATGAACAAAAAAATCACTCCAAATTAATAGTTGTCCTCAGAATTGTGATGCCCCGAAACCTGGCCTGGGGTTTTTGGACATCAATGGTCCACAGGATCTGTAAGTTCTAGGCAATAATGAACCGAAGTAGTATCCACACAAACATAAGTGCAAGCAAGAGTTAACTAAACTAATATATTATTAAAATTCAAGGTTCAAATATCTAATCCAAATTTCAAACTTAAAGTAAAGTTGAGTTAAAGTATGTCTTCAAAGTCTAACTCAAGGTCTGCATCGTTTAAAAATAAAAATCATGGTCTTCTACAAATCCATAAGCATTGTACCCCTGCTGATCAACTATAGGTTCAACATTCACGTCATCTTCATAATAGTCCTCACCAATGTCATCTGAAGTTATGAGGGTAAGTCTCTTGGAAGAAACTTAGTGAGTAGAACCACAACACTAAACAAGTTTGAAATCACGATCATATAACCAATATCAGGAAATACATATATAGTATAATATAAAATTTTCAAGAAGATAAAGAACAAGTATATTACACATATTTACATTGCTATATTTATATCACCGCATAAGTACGTATGATGATTCAAAAGAAACTAAACAATAATTTCACAATATCATCCATAAGTGGTCAATGTGTCACAGTACAACATTGTCCCCACTCAATATATAGAAACTCGCAAAAGCTAGCTAGTGTCCAACCTCCCAAAAACAAAGTCATACCTCCCGAAGGTTAAGTAACAATTGGTCGATCCTGCCAAGGTAGGTTACGTCATCTAGTAGTCCACAGTTCCACTAAGGCAAAGTCCAGTGAACCAATCCTCACTTCAACATTATTATGCCAATGTTGATAAGGCGAGCCAACAACAATAAAGACAACCAAGAACGAAAAATATATATAAATACAAACAAGTCCGGAATTCAAGTGTGATTAATACTCTCATTCCACCCTAGTCAGTCTCTAAGTAGACATGAAATCAATTTTAGTTTCAGTTTTTGTAATAGCCATCAAAACAACAATTATAAATAACAAAGCATTGATCAAGGAAGTCTCACATTCCTCCTCAATTAAGGCCGGTAATATAAAGCATCAATACCACAACAAACAACACATCTCATATATCAAAACAGTAAATTTATGTAAGCTAATTTTTTTAAAAACATATACATAGATAAAAACTCATGTGGTATAAGAATCATGTAATACACATAGTACATTACTCTATGCAATCATAATCACAACATAACAGATAATATTAAAAACTAACATTATGTAAGCAATATTCCATTTAGAAAATTCTTCTATGTAAATATAATGCAAAACATGGAACAACCTTCAATTTGTTCCTCATTACATTAGGTTTGCAAAATCATATTTTTAATGACAAAATATTATGAAATCCAAAGTTTAGAATAGATTACTGTTCATAAAATTGTCTTTTGGATAACACTAGGAAAATAAGCAAGTTAGGGTAAAGATTCCACTCACCTTGATGTCATTCCCAAAATTCTGCCTCAGCCTATTCTGCCTACTGACATAGAAAAATAAGAAATAAATATCTCTGGAATTCTAAATAAGTTAAAATTAGATCTTATTGAAACCTAACTCATATATAAAATTTTCATATAAAGATCACATAAAATAACCCTTCTTAGGGTAGGTATCAATCTCCCTCAAAAATGATCTTCAGACTATAACAGGTTCTGACCAACGAATTTGAAAAATTCATTAACCCACTTCCCAAACTCAAATCACTTCCAATTTTTTTATATATTTATAAAATAAAAATATGAAATGAAAATTCGAAGTTTAAATTCTTCTCTCTCTGCCGCCATTCTCGAGTATAGAAAACTCCCCTGACAGTGACGTATCTGAGTGTATGAATTTTTTGGTATATCAAATCAACTCCAAATTTAATGAACTTTTTAGAAGATTCCATAAACACATGCATATACTTCAAGTAAATATTTCAGATCATAAAATAATACCTAAATATGTTTGATAATATGAATAATCTCCGACTACTGTTCTGTCTGACCCAGAAATTACTGTTAACATATCAAAATCTTATTTTCTCTCTCCTTAAACACATAATCCAAAATCCCAAACCTTTAAATCATGATTAATCCTCCAAGTAGAATATAAGAAAGTAATTAAATCATGTTAAGGACTCTTACCGTGAAAATCGTTTGAAATCTTGATTCATTTTCTCGCTTTTTTCTTCTTCTTCTTTCTCCTCTTTCTTCTCCACAATACCTTTTCTTTTTTCCTTTTGATATTTCAAAAATAAATGGTGAGAGGCACTAGAGCCACGTGTTTTGCTTCTATTTCCCCTTTCCAAATCATCTCCAACACTATCTCTACCATTCCTACTTCATCTCTAACTTTTTTTGCCTCTATTCTAGTCACAATTGATCTCCAACTCTTTCTCTCACTTATCCTACCTTATCTTACTTACATTATGCTCAAGCCTATCGAAATTTCAAAAGGAAAGTCCCAAATTTATTAGGAAATCTTTCATTTATTAATTATTAATTAACAATAATCAGTTAATTAGGCCTTATCCACTTGTTATCTAATTATCCATGTGGGTAATAAGTAAAAATATGCAAATATATATATATATATATATATATTATTCTTAAGTAAGTAGGTCAATATAAGGGTTGACATTAAATCATATAATTAAAGAAAAGTCAAATTATGGTCCAGTGGCAAAGTAATAAATTAGGGTTTAAAGGCAAAATGATAATTTCTAGGGTAAAAACCATAAAGTTATTTTATAGTATAATTACATCTAATGGATGAGTTTTAGCACTTACCAAGGATTGATGCACCTTCAATGGTCTGGTATCCCCACTTTAAGTCATCCTGACACTACAATGGTCAAAAGATAAAAATACCCCTAGTTAGATTTTAGGGTATTACAAGAATATTAAACAGCAAAGAATAAATCAAAAGAACAGGGTTCCTGAAATGAGAGAATCAAGAATTTTCTTAAAGAGAAGTAATCTGAAAGACCTTCTGGCATTAATCTGTAATATCTTTGATGATTTCTACGAACATCTCTAAAATGGAAGCACAAAAGAAAAATTCAATTTTAGAGCTCCTGCTATCGGAAGGAATGGAAATGCCATAAAAGTAACGTAAGGAAGTGGGAGGAGGAGCCATGGATGATTGGCAGAACTTCTGCTCTTCGATGGTTGGGACTTCTGCAACGAGTCATCTTCCTTGGGGCTCCACTCCATGTCTTTCCTTGAAGAAGCCATGGATGATTGGTAGAACTTGATTCTCAATTCACTATTCGAAACTCTAACTCTAGACTTCAAGATTAAGGCCAAGGACAAAATGGTAAGTTTATATACCCATAAGGGTAGTTTGGCCATTGAAACAATAAAAGACTGATGACATCATCACTTAACATCCTAATTCTAATGGAATGGGTTTTTTATAAATAATTTTATGAAAGTGAGGGGTACATGACCTATTATTTTCATTTTTGGGGGTCACTCCAAATTATGGGATTTTTAGGGTTGGTAAAAGAAAATTTCCCAAAAGAAAATTATATCGCATGTTTAACACCGATGGATTCTATTTCTCTCTATCAATCATTACCAATCTTCCAAAAAAAAAAAAAAAAAAAAAAACTCTGACAAGAAACACCAGAAATCTTTGATCAAATAAATAATAAATAGAGCAAAAGAAAAGTCCTGGATTGATCTATTATAGGCCCAACGTATTATCTGGGAGCCAACAAACCAAGTAAATAGCACTAGCTACTAACTCACTCACTCCCCCAACCAAAAGTTTATGGAGTCGCTTTTCCTTCACCCACAACGAAGGAACTAGGCATTTCTCCACCATGGCCCATCATTGCAAAGAGATGAGTGTCAAAAAGTAGGGGAGGGTACGGGAGATTAATAACGACATGAGATTTGTGATAGCACTTGTAGCCCTTCTGAGAGCTAAAATACCCAACAAAGACACATTTGAAAAACTTATAAATTTTTATTTCTGAGAGGACTCAAGTCATGAACAAAGCAAACACAATCAAAACACGAAGGGAAATAGGAAAGTAAAGTAGAAGGGGAAAATTCGCTGCAGCGGCTGCCTTGGCTGCAGAGGAAAGGTGATTTCTTGGTAATGGTTGGTAATAAAAAAAATATTTTTCTTTCGTTTTCGTGGATAACATCGATCCACAATTTTTTTTCCCAGTTAAAAAATAAGGAATAACCAAGCAGCTCCTACCCGCTCACAACAAAGGAGATAGGCATTTCTCCACCATGGCCCATCATTGCAAAGAGATGAGTGTCAAAAAGTAGGGGAGGGTACGGGAGATTAATAACGACATGAGATTTTGGGTGAATCCTCAACCAAGATGCCACAATTGTATCCAGAAGTAACATGAAAGAAACTAAAATGGTAATGCAGGCCTGGTAAGCCGACTAGATAAGTTTATTCAATTGCCCAAAATATGACATGGGGCAATGGGAGTGAGACCCAATTTTGATGAAAGGTAGACCTTGAAGTCCTTTGTTCATAAGTTTCAATCCAAATGGAGTTTTCCAAGTGATAAAATAGGAATTTAAAAATCTAAAATCATTGGAGAGGTAATGATAGTGGTCAATAGTGGTTGGAGTACTGTAGATGTGCTAGACATTTATGGGGATGCATGCCATGCCAATACACAAAAAAAAATATATGGTTGAATTTAAGTATGAGAGTAGAAAAATTAATGCATCATATATTCCACTATATGGAAAAGTTTGTGGACCGTAAGGGAAGCTTATCTCAAGATTCTCAACTGGGCTATGAAGTGACATTTTTTTCCTAAAACTGCATTATTATACAAATATTCAAAGAAAAACTGTTTTGCACAATTCTGGTTAAGAGAAAAAACTGTTTTGCATAACTCAGATTAAGAGAGATCTAGCATTTTAAGCCACATGGAAAAGTGATGTCGCTATTTGGCTATTATGATTGTTTGATAGATAATACGTAGTTTGGAGGTAGCCATGTATCAAATTTTATATTCAAATTTAATCAAATGTCCCCATTTACTTCCATTCATATCTATGGCATTCCAATTAGATATACCATGAAACTTTGGGAGAAAAGTGATTGAAACACACTTAAGGGCAAAAACTGAGATTCAGAGAACCAATTTAGTTTTATGCCATGGAGATCCATGACAGAAACTATCTACCTCTTAAGGAGGCTTATAGTAGTTTACAATGATCACAAAAACGACCTCCATATGGTCTTTATCGACTTAGAGAAAGTCTATGATAGAGTATCCAGAGAATTAATTTGGCAAGTTCTTTGGGAGAGAAAGGGCTCCAATATTTTGATGGACATAATTAACAACACGTATGAGGGAGTGGTGACGAGTGTCAAAATGTCAGAAGGCCAAAGTAGTGAACTCTGAATTATCATTGGATTACATCAAGGATCTTCTCTAAGCCCTTACCTATTCGTGCTCATTATGGATGAGTTAATGAAACACATCCAAGATCAACTGTCGTGGTGAATGCTTTTCGCCAATGATATTGTTCAGATAGATGAGACCGTGAAAGATATTAATACTAAATTAGAATGTTAGAGGTCAAACTTAAAATCAAGAGGTTTTATGATAAGCAGAACAAAGACAGAATATATGATATGTCCCTTTAGTCAGACTAGGAGGGGTGATGAGGTTGTAAAGCTGATTGACTGGGATATACCACAGAGAGACTAATTTAAATACTTGGGGTCAATCATTAGCAAAGAAGGGGATATAGAGGATAATGTGTCCCACAGAATTAAATTGGGATAGATAAAGTAGAGAAGTGCATCGGCAGTATTATGTGACAATCATATGCTAGTTAAACTCAAGGAAAAATTCTACAGGACAATAATACACTTGCTATGACTTATGGAGCGGGGTGTTGGGCGGTCAAGAAAAATATTTTGAACAAGCTGGGGGCAGCAGAGATGAGGATATTACGTGGGATGTGTGGCAAGACTAGGAAGGATAGAGTAAGGATTGATTGTATTATAAACAAAGTGGTGTCACCCCGATTCAGGACAAGCTCTGTGAGAGTCGGTTGAGATGATATGATCGTGCAACGGAGACCTATGGATGTCCTAGTCAATAAAAACGACCAGATTCATACATAGAGGGTTCCAGAAGAGGTAGAGGCAGACCTAAAATGACTTTTGATGAAGCGGTAAAGAAAGATATGCAAAACATCTCTCTAATATCGGCTTATACTTCCTTGTTGCATTTCACTTATTTTATATTTCTTTTACTTTGTTGAACATATTGGATCCATGTAGTCAATCCCATTTAATTGGGATAAGTTAGGGTTGTTATTGTTGTATCTATGGTATTCCAACCACTTTGATACTCTCCTACAGTCGTGGACTCCTTTATTTATTTTTTATTTTTTTGAAGGAGTGGGGTAGATATTGTCTTAGACTTTCCAATACATATGATATGATGATTATTTTTTCCTGTTAATTGATCATACAAATCAAATGGTTGCAACACATCTCTTACATCATCCTATATATAGCTCCATTTGTACCTAAGCTGAAACTTTCTTTTCAAAATTTTATGCCAAAATCTCCACTTGTTTTCCCTTTTTTTTTTTTTTTTTTTTGCTAAAAGGTAATTTTATTGAAAGCGAAGAAAGCAAAAACAAAGAGAAATACAAGAGGGCAGGCCGATCCCATTAAGCCCACTTGCGACTTCCACCTTCGGCATGGCCATCAGCAAAGGGAGCAAGCGAAGGGCTTAGCCGATTCGAAAACGGTGCCTGTCCAATGCATCTCCGAAGCTAACTCAGCAACAACATGACTCGGGAACTCCACCGAGAATTCGGAAATACAAGATTTGGATGCTTTCCTAGCTAGGAAGTCAGCCACTACATTAGCTTCACGAAAACAGTGTGTGATCTTCCATTGCACCGACTCCAAGAAGGGAATGGCAGATCTCCATTTTTGCAGGGCGAACCAGGGAACCTCCCTTCTCTGGACTGCTGAGACCACCGATGCTGAGTCGGACTCAATCCAAACACCCCTAGCATTATGGTGTCTAGAAAGCAAAATACCCTCCAAGACCGCCTCAAATTCAGCTTCATATATTTGTTTGACTCCCGTAAAAATGCTAAAAGAGTCGATTACTTTGCCTTCATTGTTCCTTAAGACTCCACCAGAACCTGCATTGCCTGGATTACCAAGCGAGGTACCATCCACGTTGATCTTCAACCACTCCCTGGGAGGCTTACACCAGAGGACCTCAAGAGGGGGAGGGGAGGTAGGATTTCTTATACTTAAGCCTATCTTCCTACATGACATCAAGTCCGAGATCGAACGAACTTCTTCACTTGACCCTTCACAGCAAAGCTGAATCTCTTGCCTTATACTTTGAAAGACATACCGCACTGCCCTTTCTTTATTTTCCTGCCTTCTCTTGTTTCTTTCCCACCAAATATGGTTGATGATGATTAGCAAACCCAACTTCCATGGATTCTTAATCTGAATAACTTGAGCTCTCCTCTTCCACCATTTAAACAACGATTGAATGGTTGGGTGATCTACCCACACCACCTCAAAAAAAATCTAGAAAATGCTTCCAGTTCGATATGAAGAATGAGCAGTGTAAGAAAATATGAGACATACTTTCTTCAGCCTCTCCACACAAGTCGCATCTGGACGGTAGATAAACACTTTTTTGGCAGACCAGGTCGTCCATAGGGATTCTGTCGTGCACCACTCTCCATCCAAAAATGGAGTGTCTTGGATGAAGGTTCTTCTGCCAAATCAAAGTAGACCAGTGCACCTTCGAGGACTTCACTCTAACATCCTCCCAAGCCGACCTCGAGGAGAATTTCCCTGAGGGATCTAGCGACCAAGCCCTGAAGTCCTCCATCTGCAAACTCGGAATGTCGATCTTTTTAATCTGAGCAAAGATTTCATGAAGAAGAGCAGAAACTACCTCAGGTAGGCGCCATTCCCCTTTTCTAATGAACTCCCCTACCTTTGCTGATGTAGAGATGCTTTGATCACTATCCAGCGAAAGAAGTTCCATAATGGAGTTTGGCCCCACCATTTATCCTTCCAGAAATTTGCGAGCTGACCATTCCCTATGATCCAACGCTCCTTATCATCCACAAAGGTCCACATCTTCCTGATACTTGCAAATATAGAGGAGGTGTTGCCTTTTTTGGGAGATCTTCCATCCTTCTTTAGAAATCGAGCTCTGAGAAAGGTCAACGCTGCTGTCTTCTCAGTTTTAATTCTCCAAATCATTTTGAACAGCATTGCTTTATTGGAATCTCGCAGCCTTCTAAGCCCTAGACCTCCCTCATCCTTGGGCTTACACATAGAGTCCCACTTCACCGTGACAGCCTTGACCGTATCTACATCACCTATCCAAATAAAATTCCGCATCCATTTCTCCATCATTGCCACTAGAGATGCAGGCCACCAGTAAACAAAGAAGCTATGGGTCGGCACCAGTAAACAAAGAAGCTATGGGTCGGCATTCCCAAAATCACCGTTTTAACCAATTCCACTCTGCCCTCCATTAAAAGCAATTTCCCTTTCCAGCCCGCCAATCTCCCCTTAACCTTGTCCCTAATCGGCAACAAGGTATCTTTTTTAATCATTTCCTTGAAGATTTCCACACCTAGGTACCCTGTAAGGAATGTCCACATGGGAATGCCTAAAGTATCAGAGATTCGATGCTTCCTGGAAGGGAAAATTTTCCCCAAAAATAGCTTACTTTTTTCTAAGCTAATAACCTGCCCTGGGAACTCTTGGTACTTTAGAAGAAAGTCTTTAAGATTCCTCACATACCTCATTGAAGCATTGGAGAAGATGAATATATCATCGGCAAAGAGAATATGAGCAGGGGTTTTGACACCGCGAGGCCCATGAATTGGCTTCAATATATTGTCATGGATCAGATGCTTCAAACCTCTGGAGAGCACTTCCTCTGCAATAATAAAGAGCATGGGAGATATGGGGTCCCCTTGCCTCAGACCTCTCTCCACACCAAAGAATCCTTGTGGACCTCCATTAATCAAAATCAATATCTTAGTGGATATCAAAATTTGGTTCAGCCACGTTATCCACTTCTCTGTGAACCCGAAACGACACAACACCTGAAACATAAAGGGCCACGAGATTTTATCATATGCTTTCTTGATGTCAATTTTTAATCCCAGACCTCCCCCTCTCATAGAAGCAAACATCATATTTGCCAGCTCTGAAGCCACACTGATGTTGTCATGGATTAACTTTCCTTTCTGGAAGGCTCCCTGTTCTTCAGATATCAACCTGGGGAGCAATTTATCAAGCCTCATCGCCATAATTTTAGATAAAATTTTGCAATAAAAATTCCCCAAACACAATGGCCTAAATTTATCTAGAGAAGAGGCTCCCTCTTCCTTGGGAATAAGGACCAAGAAATTATTGTTCACACCATTAGGCAACTGGCTAGTACTAAAGAAATATTTAACTGCATTACACACCTCTAGCTCCACAGTATTCCAGCATCTTCTAAAGAAAGCTCCAGAAAATCCATCCGGGCTTGGAGAACTATCTGGGTCCAGGTCACATATAGCTCTTTTACTTTTTTTCATTCCCCGGTAAGGCATCAAGCACATAGCAATCGCCTTGGTGAAGAACCACAGGGATGGAGTCAAGAAGCTCCATATGCTCCACTAAAGGCTCAACTTTGTAAAATTGCTCATAGGAATTAACTGTATAATTACCTATCTGGTCTTGACCTTCCACCAGAGTCCCATCAGGTTTTTTGAGGCTTCTTATAGAGTTTCTGCGTCTACGCATTTTAGAAAAAAAATGGAAGAACCTAGAATTGCGATCCCCTTGCTTCATCCATCTAACTTTAGCCTTTTCATCCCAAAGTTTTTCATGGTTTTCTAAGGCTTTTATCAGAGAGGTCTTCGCATTCACTTATAAACCAAACAAATGATCATCTAGACCATTTATTTCAATAGCCTGTTGCACCTGCGCTAGCCTCTCCTTGGCTTCCTCAAGGGCTTTATTGAAGTTCGGGAAGGCCTCTCTCCCCCAATTATGAAGCACGCCCTTCAGCCTTTTGTGTTTCAACAAAAGAACAAAGATCGGATTCCCTGAGATTCACTCTTCCCATGATGTGGCAACTACCTTCTCAAAATCTCCATGTTCCATCCAGAACTTAGGGAACTTAAAGGGATAGTTTATGGGCCATTGAGATAGAGCTGAGGTGAACAATAAGGGGGAATGATCCGAAGCAATTCTAGGGAGGACCCGTTGGCCACAATCTTGGAAACAATCAATCCATTCGTCATTACAAAAACATCTGTCCAAAACTGCCGAAACATTGGCACGACGCCTATTATTAGACCAAGTGAATTTCCTCCCCAATGACGGTAGCTGTGTTATCCCACATGCATCCACCAGGGCACCAAACTCATCAGCTGAACCCATACTAAAATTCCCTGGCCCCCTTTTTTCATGGGAAAGCAAAGTCGCATTAAAATCCCCAATAATAGCCCAAGGGATTAAAGGCTGGGGGAGATTGGCCACTAGCTTCAACCACAGATCCCTTCTTCCTGCTCTGAAGCTACTGGCATGAATGAAAGAAATCTGAAACCATTTCGATTCCCACTTGATAGAGATCGAAATGTGCTACTCTGACTCAGAGACAACAATTGGGGTGTTCAAATTTCTCATCCATAAGATCTACAAATTAGAGGGTTTCCCTGTTCTGCAATTGTGAGTGAAAGAACTATTGAATCCCAGTTTATTAAAAAATAAGTTTGGAAAATCACTTACTTCAATCATTGGCTCCGCTATACATATGATGTCCGATGCTCTATCCTTAATAAAGTGACGTAAGGCATTCCTACCTGCCGCCTTCTTAATTCCTTTGATATTCCAAAAGTAGACCTTCATGGGCAGTTGCATGAAGGCGGAGTGGTGAGCAGATACATCATTCTGCTCCTTCTCGGAAGATTGCTTTCCAAGTCTATCGAACTCTTCAACACGCTGCATGATCATGTCTATTTCTTCCACTTCCTTGTGATGAATAACTACTAGGCCTTCCACCAGGCACGATTGAGAGAGCTCTGTCACATTATTCTCAGCCCCCTCCCGAACTTGGCCCCTGCCACTCTTTACCCCTCTGCCACCACAACCGCCTGGTTTGTAATTAATTTTACGCCGTGGTTGCAGAGCACGCACCATGTGAGAGCCCCCCTCTGTGTCTGAGCTTCCCTGACTGGTAAACCACCCTCCCTATGATCGCTTTCCTCGCCTGAGGCCTGCAATTCATTCTCAGATGGACTAGAGGACTGGGTCGACCCAAGGTCTTCCACGTGCAGTGTGTTATCCACCCTCTGCGCTCCAGCACCCATCAGGTCCTTTGCAGCCACCTCATTGTTAGGAATATTCTCATTTGAGAAATATTCTTCTCCATTTAAATCCACCACTAAATCTTGGCAAATATGGGAACTATTCCCATTTACCGCAGCTACCATTCTGGTAGGAGTCCGATGATCACCCACCTTTTGGGAGGGATTTTCTTCCCTGCCAGCGTCTTTGCCGCCGCCGATCTGGTGAGAAGCCTGCTCGACAGCAGCTTTCCCCACCATCTTTCCTTTGCATTAGTTAGCATGATGTCCCAGTTTTTTGCACGAGAAGCATCTAACCATATCGTCTTTGTAGATGATTCGCTGATTGAACCAGAATAGCGTATCCTTTCCTGGGTATCTTTGTTCTACTTGCATCTCCTCAACTTTGACTCCATTGAGCTCCATCTCAACGAGGACTCTTGCATAATTGCCCATCGTTGCATTTAAGGTTTTATTGTCAAGAGCGACAGGCCTTCCTGCTGCCTTTGCCATGGTCAATAGAATTTTCTCATGACAATACTCCATGGGAAGCTCTGGATGGCATCTCTGGAAACGAATAATTTGTCCCTCTACTTTGATCGGACCTCTCCTCCATATTGAGGCCATATCTCCCTCCTTCTCAAAACGAAATAGGATAAAACCCTTCCCTAGGGGAGAAAGATTCACTTTCCCCTTTAGCTTCCATGCAGCTAACACCTCGCTCCTTATATCGTCCATAGAAACATATTTGAAGTTTACTTTGCCTATCAGCTCAAAGGAGAAGGTCTCCAGTTTCTCTTCATACTCTTCCTGTGGAATCATTACCCTTGTCAGAGATCCGACGCGAATCGGATTTGGGAGATCCTCCACGTCGGGGAGAGTCTTCTTTGTCACCGTAGCATAGGATTTGCATGCTTGCCGATCCATAGGCCGTCTATCTTCATTGTTTCTCTCACCTTCTCTCGAATCCCCTTGCTCCGCCGTGGTACCAGGCACCACATTAGGAGTGGAGGGGCACGCAGGGCGCAAGAAGTCCATGATCAGTCGCTGTTTGCCTCTGTCCAGCGGGCGGCCATCGTTCCTTTCCCCCTCCGGGCAGGTCACACGATCTCCTTCTAACTCAGCCATCAAAAATTCATATTTCCCTTCCTTCTCCGAAAAGGCATTTACACTAAAAACACTTATCGTTCTCTTGGAAACCCCTACAAAGATAGCCAATTGGGACTAAGCTAAAGAAGGTTGGCATGTGAGTTTCCTCTTCTGAAGCTGGAGTTCCGTGTTTAGGTCCCACCCAAAATCTCCACTTGTTAATACTATAAATGAATATGGAAATTTACGTACCCCAGATAAAAATGTATATAGAAATTAATACTTGATTAGCACATAAAAAATTTGTGAGTGGTCTAGACTGTCTAGTTAATCTTTCCAGAATCCAACCATGAATCTTTGATAAAAACGTCTTATTAGAAAATCTTTGACAGAAAACACAAAAATACTTGATTAAATAAATACATAGATCAGTAGGTGTAGAAGGCAAGCTTGAATCAAATGTAAAGCATATCAATGAGAGGTTAACAAGTGTTGCAGAAGAAGATGTTCCTCCAGGTTTGAACTCGTACAAGGCATCTGGGTGAATAAGCCCAAGACAAATTGAAGTTAGGAAGACTAATATCCATCCCAGAAGTTAAAGCCCAAGAGAAATTGAAGTTTGGAATGACTGAAATCCTTCCAAGAAGGTAAAGCCCAGGAGAAATTGAAGTCTCGAATCCCATTCCAAACGTGTTATTAAATAAAATAAATAAAAAAAAAAAAAGGGAAAAACTGAAGATCCCTAACTGTTTAAATCAGTTTGGGATTTCTTGAGGTTCCAAACTTCAACTTCTTCTTCTTTTGCTGATCTTTTTACAAAACCACTCTCTCAAGGCTCTCTCCCCGGGCACCTCCAACCACCAAGAGCGCACGTTCTTCGCATTACGTACTCTCATTCTCCCTCTCTCTCTGTTCGATTCTGTCGTTTTTTCAAGGTAATTCTCCTAAACTTTTGTTACATCTTCATGGAAATAGCTTTTGGGAATAAATTTGTCTCTGAGGTATCATTTTTCTAATCAATCATTGCCTTTGACAGATTTTAGTGTTTACAGTGCTCTTACTTGAAAATAGCTTACACATACTTTCCTGGAAATAATGGTTATAATCAATGTTTACTGTCCGTTCTGTTTTTTAAAATGTCCAATGGAATCCCTCCTGCTATCAAAGCCTGTTGTTATCTACTTTTATAAAATCTCAAAAACCAAAACCCTTTGAACGAAATTTAGCGGCTGATCGAGTAGCTGCAACCCCTGTGACAGCCTAAGAAATGAAATCTAGAAGGGTATTTTGGAAAATACAATAACCTAGGAAGATATTTGTAAATCTTAAGAGAAGTGAATTATTCCATTTCTTTGGTTGCCAGTAGGGGTTAACCGTAACCCGGGTAGCAGCCAAATTTTTTCCCTAAATTTCCTCTTTTTTTTTTTTCTTTAATAGCATTAATTTTCCTCTGTTAATTTTATTCCCTTTATGTCAAAACATGATTCATTCAAAAGTGCTTTTGGGAAGTCCTATGGTGTAAAAAAAAATGAAATTTTTTGTTGCGATCTTGTTATGTGTTTTGACTTTAAAAAAGAATCTATTATCAAACTATAATAATATCGGATTGAAATCCTCTGTGGCGCAACAGGTTCCTGGTGCACATCCAACGGCCAGAAAATGCTCCATATGCAGCCCAAGACATTTCTGGCCGTTAGATGCGCGCACACTCCCTATTGCAACACAAAGGATCTATAAAAATGAAATTTTTTGTTGCTATCTTGGTTTGTGTTTTGACTTTAGAAATATATATTATCAAACTATGATAATCTCGGATTGAATTCCTCTGTGGTGCAATAAGGCTTCTGGCGTGCATCCAACAGCCAGAAATACTCAGCATGGAGCCCACTGCGTAGCCCAAGGCATTTCTGAGCGTTAGATGAGCGCCACATGCCCTGTTACGCTACAAAGAATCCAAGTCTTGATAATCTCATACTTTAATTTCTTTGGATAAAAATCATTACTATTACTCTTTTGTAAACTATCATTTTTCTGATTCTAATATATTCTTTGCCGAAGGTGGAATATGATCTCAAAGTGCTTTCTTTTGTAAACTATCATTTTTCTAATCCTAATATATTCTTTGTTGATCTTTAGCAAAAAAAAAAATAAAAAGAGATGCTAGAGTAGAACCATAATTAACTTTTGTCAATCTATACCATTTTAAAAAGAACAATTTTTTTTTTTTTAACCAGGAACTTATCTACGTACCCCTGGCTGGACCCAAAAATTTTATTGATAGAAGATAAATGAGAAAAATACAATGGGGGGGGACATAACCCCCCTTACCCTGAACCCAACATCCTAAGACTTGACTAAATAAAATTAGGAAAAAAAAAAAAAAAAAAACCAAAGCCCAACTTTTTTTTCGCTAAAGATCATTGAATTAATAAAAAGAAAGAATATACAAGAGGAAGGATATACTCTACAAGACTTAGACTAAGGAAGTAAAATCAACCCCACCTTCGACATTGCCATCAGCAGGAGAGGACCTCAGACCTTAGACTAACAACCCAAAAAATCCTTAAAAAATAACTAAGCGAATCGGTATCTTGGCCGTTGGGCCACATCCAATTCCAGCTCCCTGGAGGTGAGAAGGGGCTATACCTCTATAGGGGAATTAGTTTCAAATCTTGCTGTTGTTTTCGCTAAGAAGTCAGCTACCACATTTGCTTCGCAGTAGCAATGAGTGACTTTCCAAGAAATTGAGCCCAAAAAAGAGAGAACGCCCTTCCATCTTTGCTGAATAAACCATGAAACCAGCCCTTTGGAGAATAAAAACACCACAGCAGCAGAGTCACACTCGATCCAAAGGTTTTGGATACAAGAGTTTTTTGCATGTTCAAGGCCGGTAATGAGAGCTATGAATTCAGCTTCAAAGTTAGATTTTACACCAACAAAATTTCTGAAATTCAACAAAGGTTCGCCCTTGTAATTTCTAAACACACCACCAGCTCCAACCTTTCCAGGGTTCCCTAGCGAGCACCCATCAGTATTTAGCTTAATCCAGTTCTGAGGGGGGAGACACCATCGGACTTCAAAAAATTCCCTTTGCTTGCCGATTACACGGGGAATTCCCACTCTCCTGGCACACATCAAATCAGCTACCGACAAGTTCTTCCCAAGGTGCACTGTCGAAATCATGCCTATCTCTCCTTTAATCATAGCAAAATGCTGCCTATGATGCCAATAGGTACCCTCGTGGAGTCTCATATTTCTCTCCATCCAAACTGCATAAGGAATTAACACCGCGCCACTAAGCCATAACCTTCAAAATGTGACAGATTTTGCTTTACGTTTCCACCAGCTAAATAAATCTTCCATTCTTGTGAAGTGTTGCCATCTGACACCAATTAGATCACAGAACATATTCCACAGGGCCTGGATATACTCACAGTGAATAAAAAGATGGAAACTAGATTCCTCCGCCTTTTCACATAACCCACATCTCGAAGGCATTGCAATCCCCTTTTAGCACACTTGGTCATCTATAGGGAGTCTACCATGGGCTAACCTCCATCCAAATATTGTCTGCCGTGGCTGTAGAAGAGCTTTCTAGAGAATGGAAAACCAAGAAACAGACGCCTTTTTGCTTCTTAGCTCTTCCCACGCCAAGGCCAAAGAGAAGGCTCCAGACGAAGATAATTTCCAGTGGCAAACATCCTCTAAATTCGTTAGGGATATTCTCTTAGCCTTCTCAAACGATTCAGATAGGAATGTTGAAGAAACATTTGGAAAGCACCACTCACCAATCCTAATGAAATCCGCCACCCGCAGCTACCTCGAAGTAAGCGCTTCTAAGTCCAGATTAGAAGATTCCGCCAATGAGGAATTTTCTAACCAACGATCCTTCCAGAAGCTAATCTTGACGCCATTTCCTCCTGTCCAACTCTCCATATTGGTTACAAATCTCACACCCTTTTTAGACCCTACCAAATAGATGAAGACTTGTAGCTCTTGAGATCGCCGTCGCTAGTAGTAAACCTTGCTCTGAAAAATTGGCTCATTCTAGAATCCTCATGCTTGATCTTCCATACTAATTTACATAGACAAGCTCTGTTAACATCTCGCAACTTCCGAATACCTAGACCTCCCTCCTTCTTTGGCTTGCAACAATCCTCCCATTTGACAGTGATTTTTTTCTGACCTTCCATTTGGCCTGACCAAATGAAGTTCCTCATCCATGTTTCGACAGTTTTAATTGATGCCTGAGACCACCAATAAACTGCAAAATTATGCATAGGAATGCTCGATATAACTGAACGAACTAGTTCAATACGACCTTCCATCGAGAGCAATTTCCCTTTAAGATACAGAGAATGGATGGCTTTGTAACCAGCTATAAAAAAATAATCTATTTTGATCTAAGAAAAGGAATTCGAGAATTATCATCCCTGATAAAAATCTTGATTGAGTCTAGAAAAGAATTATACTCTGTGAAACATGAATTTGAACGATTACTAACAGCAAAATTAGCACAAGCATTAGCAACCTTATTAGTTTCCTTCACTGAGTGCCAAATAGGAATAGAAACCGATTGCAAAAGCTTAGATAGAAAGTTCCACCAAGAATTCCAATGAACATTTTTACCATCAGAAATAGATTGCATAATATCTTTTGAGTCTGAGATAACAACAAATCTCATGATACCTAAAGAAATATAGTAGCGAACACCATCCATTAGTGCTCTCATCTTAGCTAAATAATTAGAGCATACTCCATAAAAATGAGAAAAAAAATAAAGAAGACGGGTGCCCTTGCGATCCCTAAGGCAAATCCTGCCACCACCTGGTCCTGGATTACCTTCCGTAGCTCGATCCACAATTAAAGTGAAGACAAATTCACTGATTGGCATCCACTTAACAAAGGTAATTCTTTTAATTTTAATCTTTGTTATAGGAATTTTCAGATACCACAACAACTTCAAGTCTCGCTCAGTTAAACCTCGAGAGAAGTTATTTGGCATTTGAATGGAAGACAACCAGAGAGTAACCTTTTTAATAACCGCCAAGGAGGAGTTGGATTTTCCTTCGAAACGACAGTAGTTTCTCTCTCTCCAAATTTCTCAGAGAATAAAATTAGAAAGGACCCCAATAACACAACCAAGCTGATTCTTTTTTCTTTCTGATAAAAATTGCAGAAAACAAACTCTTTGAAAAAGGGATTGAAAATTATCCCATTGGATGCCAAATAATCAGAAGAAACCCCAAACCTTTTTAGTGAGAACACCTTTTACGAAGAGATGATGAATGTACTCAATGTGATGGTTGGCACAGCAGTTGCACTTGGATGCAATTTTCACCCTCAAGGTTTGAATGGATCTATCAACCTGAATTCTACCTTTTAACAGCTTCCAATTGAAAAAAGATATCTTGATTGGAAATGAAGAGGCCCATATCGATTTATCCCAACCAATCTTCTCGAACCTCGATCTGATAATTTCCCAAGTAGATTTTACAGAGAAATCAGCAGACACAACTGGCATCCAAATAAGTCTATCCTTCACAAATGAAATAGGAATAATCATAGACTTCATGTAATTTTATAAATCATTGGGAACATTTTGTTGCAGTAATAAAATTGTCTTCCAAGAATCATTAGTATCAACAACATCCTTAACCTGCATAGATATATCAACACTCAACATTGCTCAACCAACCAATCAAAGGACCATAATCCATCCATTTATCCAGCCAGAAATTTAAATTTCCTTCACCCACTAACCACTTGGAATTTTCAAAAAATATATATCTCTAAGCATAAAAAGTCTTTTCCAAGTTTTTGCACCATTAGTAGGACAAGTAGCTATAAATAGATTATCACCTCTCAAATACTTTAATTTGAAAAATATTGACCAAAGAGATGTATTAGTGCAAATCCTCCAAATTTGTAAGCATGGTCTCTATAATATAGGTTGGATACTTAAATGCTGATATTTTTCTGTTCCATTATTCTTTCATGCATCCATGTCTGTATTTGTGCATGTTTGTCTAGGAGCATCTTTACATAATAGACGTGTAAGTTATATGTCAAAAGCTATATTCATGTCACATAATTAAAGGCGTGAGAATTCAAATTCCAGTTTTGAAGGTCTTTGATTAAAGCTTGATGATCTCTTGTCCAATAGGTAGTATGAGTATATGCTAAACTTAAAGTTGAGTATTGAGGTGGTTGATGAATTTTTGTGTGGATGGTCATTTCATAAGATGCTTATCCTAGATTGCCTTTTCAATAGAGGGGTCTTCTTTTTCAATAGGTGTCATTTGGAAGTAGAGGTTACTTCTTTCCCTTTTTTCTATTGTTCAAGTTTAATAATCAATTTTTAGAATGTGAACTCCAATGGGGTAGACGAATTGGTAAGAGACCTACGCCTCAGGAAGCATGTGGTTTTGAGCTCGACTCCTCTTACCGCCTTGGGACCACTCACATGGGGGTGTTTAGTGTTCTTCACTGCTTTCAGTGAAAGTTGAATATTTCTCATTCAATACCGGTATGATCTGGTCCATGTGGTTGTGGGGTCAGTATGAACTTGCGGGACTAGTTAGGCTGAAGGCCTGGATACCTGCCGTTAGCAAAAAAATCAATTTTTAGAATGTGATGGTGATGCAAAGAAAGATAAACCTTCCCCTTGTTTGTCCTCCAGTAAGGAAGTTTGGTTGTGAGCTGACAGAAAAATCTTAATGCATCAAGGGTTGGTTGGTTATTTATAGACAAAGATTGACACTCAGAAGCTCTTTTGATTTATCTTGCATCTAAATTTCCATTTTCCTAGGAACTTCTGATCAAGATAGATAATTCTATTGTTCTTTACGGGGTGGGAGGGTTACCCTCACCCATGGAGGGGGAATCTTGTTCGTTGTGGGAAATTTTGTGAATATCTATAGAAATTTTAATGATCGAAATGAGCTAGCCATTGCTCTAAGTAAGACGTAGTGGAACCTTCATATAGCCTTGAATACAAGTTTTGGCTCTAATTTAATCCTTATTAACTTATTTACATCATTCTTTTATGCTTCTAATAATAGTCAAAGATGTGGTTGATGGTAAATGAAAATGCATTCAGTTTTATTGAATTGAAGTGCGTAAATTCTTATGTTAGAATCAATTGTTTCCATAATGATTTGATGAGAGTTTAAGGTTTTAAGCATTGTTTTCAGTATCACAATCCCATTTCTTTGTGATTGATTGTTTGTATTTGTTTTTTAGTAGGAAATGAGTTGGTCATCAAGTGATAATTTTTATGTGAACGCAAGGTTAGAGGTCTTCTCAGTTGACCTTCTTTCTGAACCATTAGAATTGACGCGGAGCACAGGTGTCGTCTATGATGGGCCGAAGGGTGATGATTTCTTGAGGTTCTTGCGCTCTAAGAACTTTCGAGTAAACCGTCAGGGAAAGGCTATTGTATACGTCCAAAAGCGCAACGGTGATGGTGAATTTCTTGAATGTCTATATGATACCTTCATTCTAGAAACGGTGGTACCATTGGGCCCTTTCGGTTTTCAAAACGTACCATTGCCGAAGCCGCAAGAGGTGATAGAATTGCAAAGCCTCCTGGACAGTACCAAGTCTGAATTGGCAAAGAAGAATGATGTGATTAAGGAATTGGAAAGCAACCTGGGCAATAACAAGGCTGAACTGGCAAAGAAGAATTATGCACTTAATGAATTGCAAAGCCTTCTGGACAATACCAAGGCTGAATTGGCGAAGAAGAATGATGCACTTAACGAATTAGCGAAACAAAAGATTGATCAAGACTGGACTCAGGAACAATTCCGACTAACTATGGTTGCGATCACAAACTCAATGAAGAGAGTATTCATTGGCTTTGGCCTTGAACCACCAGCCAGTGGAGGTCCAGAATCTGTGCTGAGGTTTCTTGAGATGTTATGTGATCTGATCCTTCACAAAGAATGTGGCGCAACTTTCTTAGTAGCCGCAAACGAGATTCTAGCCTCGATGGCTAATATATTTGAGAAACGCACTGGCTTAAGCATTGGCATGGAAACAACGAATAGTACTCCGATGACTCCAGCTTGTCTCATTAAGAGTCTAAGTACCTTAAGAGTCTTTATGGTGGATGCCCACTTCTTTATCGATGGCAATGTTATAGTGAGGGATTTACATCTGATGAATGAGGAAGACCTCCCAGTTATCTTTCGTGATTCTAAAGCAGATGTGGCAGAGCTCAAGCAGAATAAGGAGATGGGTACGAAATCAATCGATAACATCAACAAAAAATCCATCTTCTATGGGTATTTCAACATTCCAACTATTGGGATATTCAAAGGTGTTTTGACAAGAGTTCATGTGAACCTGCCGGATGAGATCATGGTTAAACTTAGGGCAGGCGGGAAACATACTCTTAATGATAATAGGTTTTGGTTTGTCTATGCCAATGGGGCTGGTATATTTGAATCGACAGACAATCTAGAAATTGTCAAATTCGCCCCTTCTCGGGTCTTAGGTGACCGCACCAACTTCTTAGAGTTTTTTCTTAGGATGAATCGAACTTTCGTTAACGAGAAGGGGACATATCTTAAGTTTGACTTCATTGCCTCCAACCCTTCAATACTGCGTGACTGGCCTGACAATACAGTTCGCTATTATGATAAGGATTTTATAATGCATAATCCTTTTAAGTTGGTGCAATTTGATGTGAATGAATGTCCAACAGATACCCTACAACAAGAAGTTTCATTCCCTGGTGCAAGCAAAGCTACAAGTGGGAAATATGCCACTTGGATTGTAAATGAAGCTCTGGGAAACAACTGTGCATTCCAATTCAAGAATTTCTGTTTTATTGGAAAAATAACAAAAGAAGCCTCCGGTATTTTCCGCAAGAATGCTCTGGTCAGCGTCTTCTTCGAACAAAACCAACATGGGGAGAACTGTTATGTGGATGCTCTAGCAACAACTTTCTTTGTTTTAAAAACAGAGCAATTAAATTCGTGGATCAATGATAGAAAGAAGTCTGTCGAATTTATTTAACAGGGCCAAGTGTTTATTTTAATTTGTTGAAGCTTTGTTATATAATATGGGTAAACTTTGAGGCTAGCCTCAATTGACTGATCGCACTATTGTATTGTCTCTTACTAAATCTGGACTTCCTAGCTTACCAAAATGAAAATCTAGACTTCTAAGCTATTATCACTTGCAATAACACTATAGATATATCGTAGCAAAAAAAAAAAACACTAGAGATATATAGCATTTAACATTATAGAGAA
Organism: Macadamia integrifolia; assembly: GCF_013358625.1. Classification (NCBI taxonomy): domain Eukaryota; kingdom Viridiplantae; phylum Streptophyta; class Magnoliopsida; order Proteales; family Proteaceae; genus Macadamia; species Macadamia integrifolia. Next base: position 1,114,378 of record NC_056569.1, read on the forward strand.
TGTATACCATGATTTTTTTTTCCCTGCCTCATCACTTGTTACAGTTCAGATTTTTGGATATAGTCTTCTGGGTCATATACTGGCCTACTTGGATGGGTGGGCCATTGTTTCGGTTTTATTCTAGTTTATTCCCATCTGTCCAATGATATTCCCATCTGTCCAATGCGGTCAATGATAATGCATAATCACCGAGATCAGATATAGAGGTGAGTAAATGATATTTTCGTATATCTTTCCTTAAAGGATTGAGTTTTTCCATGGCCGCCCGTTTAGCGTGGTCCATTGAAACTGTACAATAGGGGGAAGAGATGTAAGGGGAGAGAGGGGGTCACATCAGGATCATCTCCTCTTTCATCAAGTGGTGAAGGAAAACTTTGTCCTTAAAATCAGTTTTCTGTAAGATTTTTTAGAAGTTATAATTTCTATTTTGATTATCCGATCAATTTTGTTGATTTGATTACAATTTTAAAAATGATTGATTCAACTAAGTTATAATGTTTTAATGGTATAAAAGAATGAGCGCAGAAGTGGAAATACAATACAGGCATTACGGGGTAAAGGGAATGAGGAATATCCCTTTACCCATTGTTGAGTCTTCTCATACCATTGTTGGCTTTTAGAAATGATGTCATAAGAAAACTATTGATGAGAATGTGTTGAACATATGAATTCAACGTATATATCATGCTATTATAAAAAAGCACTAAGTGGCAAATCTTTCATTTGACAATTTTATCCTTTCCTCTTTATTATCCTTTTTTTCTATTCTTTTATTTTTTTAAATTGTTGGTACCCTTTATATTTTTATATTTATTCTTTAAATTTTAGTTTCAATACTCTCTCTCTCTCTCAAATATATTTTATGGTATATTTTCTCCATTAATTCCTTATCCCTTGATCTTCTTTTTGGTAAGTAATCGTTCCATCTTCTTGCCTCATCCCCATACCCCTTCTCTCCCCTTCTCATAATCACATGGCTAATTGCTTTAATTGATATGATATATGACTGAAATAGATTTAGTATGTTTGCTTAATTTTATTTTTAATTTGATCCCATATAACACCTCTCTCTCTCCAATATATAGTCACATGTTTACCACATATATATATATATATATATTATACTCGGGTAAGAGTGAATTCTTAGCTACAAAGCTTCAAGAATTCATGGAGTGGATACATGCCATTCAGTCCTATGTGACAGGGACTAGCCTTCTAAGCAAGGGACACAGCTTTTTACCTATTGGCATATTACACCATTGTCAGTCAATTTCAAGCATTTAGTAGAAAACTAATTGTTTTATCCAATCCACACATTCTCCAAGCATTTATGTGTCTGAGAAATGATAAACAACAATTGTTGAGTATTGCATTCGTAAATTGGCAATTTTCAACAACCATTCTCATGTTAATGGGGCTTTTCCTCCGGCACTAGAATATTTCTTGTTTTTTACTGCCGCACCTCTTGCACTAATATGATGAAGCAATTTATGCTTGATCTGGTATGATTTTATTTCAATTTCATAGGTTGATTTCTATTTTGAAAATTGTTTGATTTGATTTTTACACCTTATTAATTTCAGAGAAATATGAATCAAATGGAACAAAAATTCTGAAACAGCTAAATAGTTGTTTCATGTTTTAAATTGAAATTAATTACACTCTTACTCTTTAATGAGCACATGGCTACTTTGATGGGCTAAACAATGATTACATGTTAAAAATAAAGCATCACCCTTCTTCTTCTTCTATTAGTCACACAACCACCATGCCCCCACCACCACAAACCTGCCACCACTACTACTTCCACCGCAAACACCACAACCACAGCCACCGCCACCCCCACCACCCTCTACCAAAGAAATATATAGAAATGAATTTCTTATTCTAAAAAAATATTTTAGATTGATGTAACCAAAACAATTTCAATTTCAATTTCGATTTCAATTTCTTGACCAAAAATCTATTTATTGACTATTTCATGAAATCAATCTGAAATTGAATAGAAATCATACCAAATCTGTCCTAAGCGTGACATTTGACGAGACACATGGTATGTTTCTGTTCCATATTATGATTTGTCATCGGTGGTTTATACCTAGTTTGCTTCCTTCATTGACATCTCTAGACTCTTTGTTGAAACTTAATGATATTGACACCTTTTGAAAAAGGGGAAATTTGTTTATTGATCCAAAGTAGTGTCATCTACAATCATTGATGGAGAATAATCTATTTTAATCAACCACAAGTCATAATAAATGTGTTTAAACCATCATGTGAACTTATTTGAAATATTATAAAATTCTCATAAGTTTCCACATACTAAAAATGATACATATAAAAGGTTTCCTAAATCATGTAACAAACTCAAATAATAAGATTAGTACCCTAAGACCATTGAATAAGTTAGCATCATTCAATATGTAGTCCCATGTCGATTATGAGGAAACTTGGCTCTACAACTAGTTAACCAAATTAATATCTCCTTGATGGATCAGATTTTTTTTTTTCCATGTTATGATCATTGCTCCTTGCTTTGTAACCAAACATTGACAAAGACTATCAAGTTGAAGTCATCCATAATCATTTCATGGAGAACAATCCATTTCAATCATCCACACCTAGGGGTGTCAATGGATAGGTTGGGTTGGAATATCTCAACCCAACCCAACTAATATACGACTAATATAGGTGTAATGGTGTGGGTGGTATAAATTATAATAAATTTAGTGTGTCAATGATGAGATATTTTTATACACATAGACTGAGATAGACATAGTGCATATAGGGTTGGGCTGGACTCAGCCCAATGCCTCAGCCCAAGCCCAACCCGGCCTCGGGCTTCAAAATCCCAACCCAATCTTGCCCTGCAGGTTGAGCAGTTCACCTTGAACCCTTGTCCGGGCTCAAGGTGGGCTATGGTGGGTTCAGGTTGGGTGGGCTTTTTTGACCTTCCTAATCCACACAATACAATAGAAGCGTTTTTACAAGACTTTTAGCACCATTTTTCTTTTTAACTGGAGCTAAAGACCAATATTATAAAACCTCCCCTACCATCTTAGTTTCTTAAATTAAAAAAAAAAAAAAAAAAAAAGGTTATATCTTTAGTAACAGTAAAATAATTGCTGCTAAAACTCTTGTTATCTAAAGCCTTGTTTTTTAATAAATGAAAAAGAAAAGAAGAAATTACATTCCCCTCCCTCATATATTTGAAGATTCCTTCAATCACGTCCACATCATGAGATGACCATTGTTAAGTGATAACATCAGCCATACCAATTCTTTTTTATCCCCAAACCATCTTTATTTGATTTGAGATTCTAGAATTGCCCTCACTCATGATAATAGAAAGAAGTGTGGGATTCTCTCATCTTCTTCGTTCTAGCAAATGTAACTTTCTCAAAAGAAAAATAATAGAAGACCGTGGTAGTGGATTTGACTATCACTAAATGTCACACATTCCTTGTGAAACTCAACCTTAAAAGTCTTGTTTCATGATTAAAGGAAGAAAAAGAAAGGAAGACCTTTTAATAGCATTACTTCAACCACAGGATTCATTAAAAGTTTTGTTCTTTCTACTAAAAGAAACTTTTGCTTCTTTCATTTTACTCAAAAAAAAAAAAACTTTGTTTTTCTGTGACAAAAGACATTAGGCACTATGAGACATAGAATTTCCTGTGCATTGTCCTTCACCTTTTTTTTATGGGAAAATTTTTGTCTAGGAGCGGCGCTTTTATCACAAACACACACAAGGACATGCAATAATCACAGTGCGCCCTCAAGAGGGTGGGCTCCTTATGCCTGGGTATAAAGACACCTAACACAGAAAACACTAGATTTTTTTATTTAAGAAGAAAGGTTGATGAAACTTTGAACGGCAGCTGTTGCTAAAGTTTCTATGCAGAGGCAGTTTTTAACTCCCACAATACTATCGAATGGTGGTATTTCATATTGTTAGAGCAAACACCAAGAAATACAATAAATAAATCAAGACAAATAGCACAACATAGAGATTTAACAAGGTTCACACACTAGGGTGGTGTGCTACGTCCTTGGGCAAAGAATAAGAAGTTTCGCTATGCAGAAGAGAGATTACACCCAAGCAGCTGGGAGAAAACTTGCCCTGAAACCCTAGCTCGAAAAACTCCCAAAATACAATATCTTTCTCAACAAGACAACAATACATTATATATTCCAAATCACGGGTCGACCCATTGGGTCGTGGCCAATCCGGTCAAACCATACCCCTCTTTTTTTTTTTTCGCTAAAGATTCATTGTATTAAGAAGAAATATAAAATGTACAACCCAATATAAAAGGAAAAAAAAAAGATATCACCACCATCATACAAGAAATTGACTAAGATAAAATTTGACCAGCCCCACCTTCGGCATTGCCATCAGCAGGAAAGGCCCCCTTAAATCTTAGTCTGAATAAAAATATATAAGTTCATAAATCGATATCTTGGACGCTGGTTAGCATCCAATTCCAATTCCATTGAAACCAACCGAGGCCAAGCTTCCACTGGATACGACACTTCAAATCTCGCTGATGATTTTGCCAAAAAATTAGCAATCACATTTGCCTCCCAGTAACAATGCGTCACCTTCCAATTTATTGAATTCAGGAAAGATAACAGACTCCTCCATCGTTGTAGAGCAAACCATGGGACTAAACCTTTAGAAAGAAGGATTACCACAGCCGTAGAATCGCATTCAATCCAAAGATGCTGAAAATCATTTATCTTTGCCTGTTCAAGACCAGCGATCACTGCCAAAAATTCCGCTTCATAATTTGTTCTGATACCGACATATTCTCTGTAGTTCAAAAGGCTGTCCCCCTTCTCGTTTCTGAAAATTCCGCCTGCTCCGGCCTTCCCTGGATTACCCAAGGAGCATCCATCAGTGTTTAGCTTAATCCATCCTGGAAATGGGAGACACCATCGAACTTCAATAATTTCTCTACGAGTTCTTGTTACCCGAGGAATTCCTATTCTTCTAGCACATATCAGATCCGGGATGGAAAGGGGTTTCCCAAGATATACACTAGAAATCATACAAATTTCTCCTTTCACTCGAGCAAAAATATGTTTATAATGAAGAGCTGGACCATCATGATATCTAGCATTTCTCTCCATCCAGACAGCATATGGGATCAGAATAAAGCCACAAAGCCACACAGTTGAAAAAGTTAAATTCTTCCCTTTCCGTTTCCACCATGCTAAAAAGTCCCCCATTCTATCAAGGGGCTGCCACCTGATACCGAATAAATCACAAAAAGAATTCCACAGAGATTGGGTGTACTCACAATGAATGAATAAATGAGAGATAGATTCTTCTGCTTGACTACACAAAATGCACCTAGAAGGCATCATCACACCCCTTCTGCGCACCTCCTCATCCGTGGGTAACCGATTATGAGCAAGCCTCCAACCAAACACAGCTTGACGAGGCTGAATCTTGGATTTCCATAAAATAGAAACCCAAGGGAATTTCTGATTTTTCCCCCTTATCTCCTCCCACGCTGATCGCAAAGAGAATGCCCCAGAATTTGACAACTTCCAATGACATATATCCTCCATAGACGATAAAGAAATTCTTTTTGCCTTCTCAAAGGTCTCAGCAAGAAATTTCGAAGAAACATTTGGAAAAGGCCACTCACCATTTCGATTAAGATCTGCCAGTCGCATAGTCCTCCCTATGAACATTTCCTGCTCCAACTTAGAAGACTCCGCCAGGGAAGAATTTTCTAACCATTTATCTGTCCAAAACATGATTTTTCCCCATTTCCCACTGTCCATCTTTCCATGTCCGACACGAATTTCCACACCCTCTTCAGCCCCCGGCAAAATGGAGGAAGATTTATATCCCTTCCTGAGAGAGCCATCTTTTTGAACAAATCTTGCTCTAAAAAATTTACTCATAATATTGTCTTCATGTTTAATCTGCCAGGCGAGCTTGCATAAACAAGCTTTATTAACCTCTCTCAATTTTCTGATACCCAAACCGCCCTCATCCTTGGGCTTACAAGTATTCTCCCAATTTATCACAATTTTTTTCCCCACCTCCATTTGACCCGACCAGATAAAATTTCTCATCCACCGCTCTACAGTTTTAATAATGGACTGGGGCCACCAATAAACTGCAAAATTGTGGATAGGAATACTCGAGATTACTGATCGAACCAACTCCACCCTACCAGCCATCGAGAGGAGCTTCCCTTTCCAGGCAGCCAATCTGCATTTAATCTTATTCATCAAAGGTAAAAGATGATTTTTCTTCACTCTTCCCTTGAAGATTTCCACACCCAAATACCTTGTAGGGAATTTTGAGGCCTGAATTCCCAATAAGTTACTGATGAATTGTTTCCTGCGAGGGGCAACCTTCCCATAGAAAGCTTTGCTCTTGTCGAGATTAAATGTTGTCCAGAGAAGTCCTGATACTTTGATAAAAATAAATGCAAATTTTTAACATATTTCGCCGACGCATTCATGAAGATGAAAATATCGTCCGCGAATAATAGGTGAGTTGGAGTGCAGGTACCTCTTGGACCTGGCAGCGACTTGATTGATCCTTCCAAGGCCAATTTATTTAATCCTCTACAGAGCACTTCCTCAGCTAAAATAAACAAAATGGGAGATAACGGATCGCCTTGACGAAGACCATGACCCACACCAAAAAACCCCTCTGGACCTCCATTTATTAGAACCGAAATCCTTGAGGATGAAAGAATTCCTTGGATCCAAGAAATCCATTTTCTAGGAAAACCAAACTTCCCAAGGACAGCAAATAGAAATTCCCAGGATAGAGAATCGTAGGCTTTTTGTACATCAACCTTGAGCCCCATCCCACCTCCCCTAACCGTGGAATGCATCAGATTTGCCAATTCTGAAGCAAGGCTAATGTTTTCTGATATTATCTTCCCCTTTTGAAACGCCCCTTGTTCCTCCGAAATCAGCTTTGGCAGTAAAATTGCAACTCTACTTGCCACAATTTTTGATAATACCTTGCAAAAATAATTTCCCATGCAAATTGGCCTATACTTGTCAAGAGAAGTAGCCCCCACCACCTTAGGGATAAGAGTGAGAAAAAAATTATTCACACCCTTTGGAAGGATTCCCCATCTGAAAAAGTGCAAAACAGCCCTGCAAAAATCAACCTCAACAATACTCCATACCCGCCTAAAAAAATTCCCTGAGAAGCCATCAGGTCCCGGGGAACTATCTGGGTCTAATTCCCAAACAGCTTTTTTTATTTCCTCTAAAGATGGTTCAACCTCCAAATAAAAAGCATCATCGTCCGAAATAATGCATGGAATGCAATCCAGCAGCTCCGGGTGAGGAGAAGTAACAGATAATCTGTGGAATTTCTCATAATAATTGACAATATATGAAGATAATTGTTGCTGGTCATTCATCCACTCCCCATCAGCATTCTGCAAAGTACGGATTTGATTTCGAGCCCTTCGCATTTTCACTGATAGATGAAAGAACTTTGAATTTTTGTCCCCATCTTTCATCCACTTCAACTTAGCTTTTTGAGCCCATAGATTATCCTGCAGCTGGGTAGCTTTCAACAACGCTGTTTTGGCATCAGCCTCGCGACCAAAAAGATCATCTGACATCCCTGCAGCCTCAATTTCTTGATGAACAGAATTTAGGTGATCAGAAGCTTTTTTGACTTCGTTATCAATATTGGGAAAATTTTTTCTTCCCCAAGGCTTGATAAACAGCTTAACACGCTTCAATTTCTGAGAAAGAATAAAAATTGGATTTCCAGATATTTCCTGGTTCCACACATCTTGAATTACATTATCAAAAAGATCATGCTCCATCCAAAAATTATTAAATCTAAAAGGAATGTTACCTGGTCGGGCGATCGAATCTGACACAACTAAAATGGGAGCATGATCAGAGGATGACCTTAACAGGACCCTTTGAAGAGTACTTTTAAACATATCCAACCATTTACTGTTGCAGAAACTTCGGTCGAGAACAGCCGCTACATTACCTCGCCGGCGATTGTTAGTCCAGGTAAACATCTTACCTTGCGAGGGTACTTGTATCCAAAGACAAGTATCCACCATAGATTGAAAATCAGCTGCTGATTTTGCATTAAATCTCCCTGGACCCCTTTTCTCGTTGGAAAGAAGGGTAGCATTGAAATCACCTATCACCGACCAGGGTAGATTTGGATTCACCACCAAACCTAACTCCGACCAAAGCTCTCTCCGTTTAACCATAAAACAATTAGCGTGAACAAAAGTTAGGCCTACACAATTCCCTAACCAATCCACAGTAACTGATAATTGCTG
>NC_056569.1:1122789-1123181 GCF_013358625.1 Macadamia integrifolia
AAGGCGAGATGTCATGACAACTATGATCCTCACTATTTCAATCTATAACATTTTGATTCTTCCCATCATTTTCTATTAACCATCCCCTTCCCTAAAGAAGGGCCCAACTATTACCAAAAAAGGAGGAATGTCATCAGATCTTGTCTAATGGGATTAGGAAGGGTGTTTTTAATCCTTATATAGTAGGGTTTAGGAATTTATAATAATACTTGAATTCAATCATGGGATCAAATCACTAGTAGTAAAAAGATTCTTTCTTCTCAACAGGTGATGAAAACCTTCCTGAATTCATCATTACAAGTAGTCAAGGACTCAAGATTCTAACCTATTGTAACTTCAAATAGCTCTAGTACATATGAAATGGGCATTGTGAGTTAGTTTTTTTTTTTTTT
>NC_056569.1:1123201-1129537 GCF_013358625.1 Macadamia integrifolia
GAAGTAGAGACGTATCCAATGCCTTCCCTGTTGGAGGATTGGGAAGTTGTAAGAAGAAGTTGGTCCATTGAAGATTCGAGCTGTTTCATACAGAGGAGAAGCGATGGAATTCGAAGTGGTAGCCATAATATCGTGATGGGTCTTAAGGAATTGGGAGTTATCAGCAACGAAAACATGATTCATCATCGTCGTATTAATGGGTGATCCGCAATCTATTAGGTAATTGACTAGAGGTACAAATCCGAAGGAGGTGAGTACCAAATACAACACAGAGAGAATCCAGAGAAGAAATTTAAGTTCTGTAACACCCATCACGGGAAGAAATTTCAGATGAGATTGATTTGAAGAAAGGAAAGAGAGAAATGACAGTGACGCTCCATGTCATCCCATCCTATATGTATGTGTACGCCTGTACGGTAATAAGTAATGTTGGAGAAAATTAGAGAGATTGAGATACCAGATCGTCTTAATATAGTAGGAGATCAGGAACAGCTTTGTGATGATTGTAACTTCCTTAATAATAGATATTCTTCTTTAATTTCTCCTTATATTTCTTCTTATGATTCTGTACAGTACAAAACAAACACTTCACCAGTGGACTGGAGCTGAGCTGGGTTTGTGGTTTTATTCAATTATGTGCACCGAGTCACCGACCCTTTCCCTTTCAGTCAACTCCATTAATTTCCATTTTCTGTCTAGTTGATAGATGTATAATCCCTCTTTCAGATCCTGTTCCTTCGCAACTGCAACTCGAAGTCATGGTTGGAGAGGAAGAATATGAAAGCTGTGAAGGATTTCGATTTGGGAAGAAGAAGATATGAATTTGAACGGGAAGTTTCGTTTTACATTTTAGTTTCTTTATATTTTTAACCCAGGATATGGTATTACCGTGTGATACGATAAAAATACATTAGTATGGCAATCTTCTCGGTTAGTGGGTCCCAGTGTTATGTCGGTAGGGTATTTTTTTGGATTTTTTCTTGTTAATGTCACATTGTCACTGACTTACTTATCTTGGAACCATGGTTTCAAGTACTAGTATTGTATATAGGGGTGTCAAAACCTAGATAAAATTAATCGAAATTGATCAAAAAATTCGAATCAAACCAAATTATTCTTAATTAAATTGGTTTTGGACTGAGGTATGTTAGGACCGACTATAAATTGATCCAAACCTAATCGACCAATAACCAAACTGAATGAAACCGATATAAAAATAAATGATTATGAGATTATAAATTGGTAAATTGATTACCCATTTTAGTATCGTATCCATTGATTTCCCTGTTCAACTGATTGACATCCCTAATAAGAAAATCGGAGATACATAAATGGGGAATCGAACTTGGAATCGTGTGCATATCCACACAATCCCCAATTCATCTTAACCATCTAGGCAATCCATGGATGTGTGGTCTGACTCAACTATGAAGTTGATAGAACTCCACAAAAACATGTTACTATGAGTAGGTGAGGAGCATAATGTTTGGCCATTAAACACAAAAGATTTGACCCTTACTTGCCATGGCATTCAATCACTTTGGAGTCTTTCGGTCTTCGTTGATGGGGATTGATGATGGAATTCAAAATGGATCCTTGAATTCATGAACATGATTTAATGAAGTAATGTCCATCAATCTTTTTATCAAGTAGGACATGGGTTTATTGACGTTTTTGGGAGGACTTATTTTCTTTGCAAATCCATTCACTATCAAACACTGCCTAAGGCTATGTTTGCAGTCAGGAAAAGAAAAGAGAAGAAAAAAGCTCTTGTACTATTTTTTTTTTTTTTAAGAAAGTAAATCCTAAAAAATATTTTATCAAGAGAAGATTCTTTTTTGAAATTTCAAAATTCCCTTGAAGAATGGTGAAGTTTTTTGTGTGCCAAAAAAAGTCATGCCTAAAACACAAGAAAATAGAAGAACTTTTCTTTTCTCCTATTGGTAGTTAAAATTCCCCTTAAGAATGGTGATTTGCAAAAAAATATAACGAAAAAGATAAGGGGCATTTAAATAAGCAAAGAACCTTCTCCCATATAATATATATTTTAAAGATATATGCATATATATATATATATATATATAATGTCATTTGGAAAACCCAAGCATTTCCCAGAAAAATATGGGCCTATATATATATAATCATTATCATCAGCATCAAAACATCGACGTATAAAGTCTATACCTTGAGACTAAAATCGATATCTGTGGTTGTCTTCATCCATTATTCCATACTTAGGCCTTTATTGATATTACTCCTAATTCCTATTTCCAGTGATTTCTTTTTAAGGCAGAAAAAATATACCAGAGAGGTTTTATTCACTGGAACAGAATGGGAGTGGGATTCTGCTTGGCTTGTCCCGTTCTGATTTCATGCTCCCACAAAGTAGATTGGCCTCAAATATGCTCCCAGGGAAAATTTTGCATAGCATAGGTGATTTTACTATTCTCCTACCAAAATTTATTTTCTACAATTCCGAATAAAAAATTGTGAAACAAACCATTCCCTACATACACCCAACCCTAACTTTTTTGAGAATGGATCCTCTATATGTACATTCACTTGAACGCATATGTAGGAACCTCGTGCATCGGGTACGTCTTTTTTAACTTATGATTCTAACACAGTTACGAGATTTACAGAGTCAAAACCATGACTTCCTCCAAAACTAGATTTTCGTTGGTACCCAAATATTCATTGTTACACCTACTAATCCATGAACTTATACATCCTACTGACTCTTGTTCGATTCTTTGCCGCCATGAGTATACTGCCTGTACCTAAGACCTGTTCTGTGTGTTTCAAGTTCCTAAAACTGATTCCCAAGAAATGCTTCAAAACGTTCACTAGATGCACTAATGGGTGTATGGTTTTTTTTGCAATAGTCCTATAAACAAAGAAGTACAAGAACCAACTAGATGCAAAGCTTAAGGTTCTAATATTAAGAACTCAGGACCTTACACATAAAGACTAAGCACTAACTTTAGCACTCTTTAGAAACAGCCCTCTATGGCCCATCCTGTACAAGGCAAAAACTACTGAAGCATTTCTTTGGTGGGAAAGGGTAAGTCATTTGATCCAGTTAGCTCCATGATGGTCTTCTTGGATCTGCTTGATATCACAAACATAAGGCTAAAATCTACAGTAACATAAAACCTAGCTCTTTCCTTAATGTCTTCCTTCATTCAGCTTTCACAGCTGGGAGAACACCTTACTCATTGAAACAATTGAAATGTCATCCATATGAGATGACTCCAAATGTTCAGCAGTAAGACTAGTCTCCTCACTGTCGATATCGTAGTTCACCATTGAGGAGAGATCACCTGTCTGATTTGTATCATTTTGTGTGGCTGTTGTCTCCTGCAGTTGAAGTGCGTATTCTAGATTCCATAACACATCCCCCATTGTGGGTCGATCAACACCATACTCAGCCAGGCATTTTTCAGCTGTCTCTGCAAATTTCCTTAAAGAGTCGGGCCTAATTTCACCAACGAGATTAGGATCTATGATTTTCTCTAATTGCCCTCTCTTTTCCCAATTCATTGCCCATTCACCCAAGCCAACCATCTCTGATGGAAGGGATGTATCAATTACAGGTCGTCCACAAAGGACTTCAAATAAAACCACCCCGAATGAGTACACATCCGACTTCTGAGTCAGTTGTTGTCTTCTGAAATACTCTGGATCAAGATACCCAAAACTTCCTTTAACTGCAGTGCTCACATGGGTCTGATCGATCTCAGGCCCTGTCTTCGAAAGCCCAAAATCAGCAACCTTCGCCATGAGATTTTCATCAAGTAAGATGTTGGCAGACTTAACATCCCGGTGGATAATGGCCTTCACAGGACCAGTATGAAGGTAGTGAATTCCTCTGGCTGATTCAATGCAAATCTGGAGCCTCTGTTTCCAACTCAAGCTGGGAAGATTTTTGCCATACAAATGATTCTTGAGGGTCCCATTTTCCATGTACTCATAAACTAGTATCATTTCTTTCCCCTCATCACAGTAGCCAATCAGTGAGACCAGATGACGGTGGTGGAACTGGGATAACATTTCAATTTCAGTCTTGAACTCCACAAGGCCCTGTTGGGACAGGGGATTACTCCTCTTCACTGCCACCTTTGTTCCATCTTTCAGAACTCCCTTGTATACCCTTCCAAAACCACCAACCCCAATAACCCAGCTCTCATCAAAGTTATTTGTGGCCTCCTGCAGTGCCACAAAAGTAAAGCGGAATCCAAATTCTGTGGTGGCACTAGAACTCTGCGTATTCCCTCCTCTGTTCAAGGAGAAAGGAAAGCTTGATTTTGAAGGGTGATCATATGCTAGTCTTCGTCTTCTGTACAGTACGAAGAAGAGGATGATAACCAAGAATAACACAGCAAACACCCCAAGAACCAGACCCACAATCAAACCAAACCTCGTCCTTTTTGAACTATAAAGGGATATAATTTTCATTATCTCTAACCCATTTTGAATGGCCTTCTTGTTTGTACCAGTAACTCTACTACTAGCAGGCCCAACGCTTATAGAGAGTATGGTTCTATTACTTAACCCAAGAACAAAGTCCATATAATAGGGAGCTGCCAACCTATTGGCTGTTAAAGAACTCAGATCAAGATCTGTAGCAACAACCCAGCTATTAACATAAACATTGAAGTAGAGCTGGTAGAGAGACATACTCACTATATCACAGAAGTGAAATCGAATCAGATGCTGAAAACCAGAATCCACTTTGAACTTCCATGTTATATTGAACTTAGGGTCTTCTTCTGTTGCTAAGTTCATCTCTGTGGCTGTGCCATAGACAAAATCAGGAGCAATATCCCTGGTTGGTCCACCTTTGAAATATTCAACAGACCCAGTTACAGACTGGGCAAGATTTTGGTTCACCAGAAAATTCTGATCGGGAACCCAAGTTCTCCCAAGGGAGTCATTCTGGGATGTGACTAGTGGACCACCCATATTCACCCTCCAAACTGTCTCCAACGCTTCGTTCAATAGACCATGAAATCCCCCAAAAGGATTAATAGTTCGGGCATCATCACTGATCAGTGAATCAGGAACCGAAACAACTTCCAAGCCACTTAAGAAGGCAAAGGAATGCTCGGCAGGGGTGAAGGAGAGGGCAAGGTTGTCTGAAGTTATAGGAAGGGAGAATTCCTTGAATATAGAATCGTTCTGTGCTTGGAAGTTACTGAGGAGAACGAAATTTTGGGCAGTAACTGAGAAGATTGCCATACTCATGTTGTATTCTTGGTATTGAAAAGGGAAGAAGTAGAGGCGTATCCAGTGCCTTCCCTGTTGGTGTATTGGAAAGTTGTAAGAAGATGGTCCATTGAAGATTCGAGCTGTTTGATACAGAGGCGAAGCAATGGAATTCGAAGTGGTGGCCATAATATCGTGATGGGTCTTAAGGAATTTGGAGTTATCAGACACGAAAACACGATTCATCACCGTCGTATTAGTGGGTGATCCGCAATCTATTAGGTAATCATCTACAGGTACAAATCCGAAGGAGCTGATTACCAAATACAACACAGAGAGAATCCAGAGAGAAAATTTAACTTCTCCAACACCCATCACAGGAAGAAATTTCACACAAAAGGGATGTTGTGGAGTTGAAGAAAGGAAAGATAGAAATATGTGAAATTGAAGCTCAGCTAAAACAATGACCGAGATTTAGGAAGAACAGCAGCTGAAGAACGCAAAGCCCATGACAAAGAAAATGGAGAAATGGCACCTCGAGCTCACACGAATGGCAAAATGCCAAGGAGTGCCACTGTTTCCTGCAATGACTTGACAGGAGGGTGTGAGAATTGAGATGGAGGTGGGATTATCTCCATGCAGGGTAAAAACGTAATAAAAAAATATATATTTTAATTAAAAAGCATCAGGGCCTACCAATTCCGACTCCTTGAACCCCCTTGAACCCTGGTGGGAGGGCTCTAGGAAAATATCCATGGTTGCATTTGTGTCCAAAATATACTCTGTTTTGTTTTAAATTCAATGGTTGGTGGTTTCTTGCAAACAAAGATTTAAAGGGTGGATAAAGAAATAGGGACAGTTTTCTGTTGGAAAGCAAGTCTATCCCAGACACAGGGGATGTGCAACGATCATTGTGCCTCTCCCGAAGGTTCGCACCCAAAACTAAATTAACTGGTATTTCTCAAACTTATGATTCAACACAAATACAAAATTTGCTAAATCAAAATCATGGCTTCCTCCAAAATTATATTTTCTTTGGCACAGCTTTCTCCGGTACAAGGCAAAACTAAAGAAGAAGCAAATTTTTTTTTTTTGGATGAATAAATAAATATATTAAATCTAATGAGG
>NC_056569.1:1129557-1137630 GCF_013358625.1 Macadamia integrifolia
AAGAAGGAAATTACAAGGCAAGAATGTCAAAAGAAAAAAAAAGAAAAACAAGAAGCATTAGGCCCTGAACAATAAACAATACAAGGATTGCTGGAAAAATCAAAATTAGAACAACCAAATCACATTAAAAACTTCCAAATGACATCAGATTTTCCAATAGGCTGAAAACAAAGAAAATAAGAAACAAATCTAATCAAGTGACATTTTTGCCTACACTAAAGCATTTCTTTGGTGGGAAAAGCTGGTTGCTTGATACAATTAGTTCCATCACGGTCAGTTGTTGTCTTCTAAAATACTCTAGATCAAGAAACCCAAAACTTCCTTCAACTGTAGTGCTCACATGGCTCTGATCAATCTCAGGCCCTATCTTGGAAAGCTTGAAATCAGCAACCTTCGCAATGAGATTCTCATCAAGTAAGATGTTGGCAAACTTAACGTCCCAATGGATAATGGTGATGATATGCTATTCATCATCTTCTATATAATATGAAGAAGATGATAGTAACCAAGAATACCACGGCAAGTACCCTAAGAACCAGACCAACAATCAAACTAAACCTCTTTCTCGTCTTTTTTGAACCATAAGGGGAGATAATTTTCATGATCTCTAACCCATTTAGAATGGCATTCTGGCTAGTAACACTAGTAGAAGGCCCAACGCTTATAGAGAGTAAGATTCTATTGCTTAACCCAAGAACAAAATCCATATAATAGGGACCTGCCGACCTATTGGCTGTTAAAGAACTAAGATCTAGATCTGTAGCAACAACCCAGCTATTAACATAAACATTGAAGTAGAGCTCGTAGAGAGACATACTCACTATATCACATAAGTGAAATCAAATCAGATGCTGAAAACCAGAATTCACTTTAAACTTCCATGTTATATCGAAATTAGGGTTTACTGTTGCATTTGCAAATTAAGTTCATCTTTGTAGCTGTGCCATAGACAAAATTAGGAGCAATATCCCTGGTTGATCCACCTTTGAAATAATTAACTTCATTAATTTCTATTTTCTAGTTGATAGATGTATTATCCCTCCTACAGATCCTGTTCCTTCGCAACTGCAACTCGAAATCATGGTTGGAGAGGAAGAAGATGAAAGCTGTGAAGTGTTTCGATTTGGGAAGAAGATGAAGATGAATTTGAATGGGGAGTTTCATTTTACATTTTCTTTATATTTTTAACCCAGGATATGGTATTGCCGTGTTATGTCGGTATGGTTTTTTTTGGTTTTTTCTTGTTAGTGTCACATTGTCAAAGACTTAGGTTGGAACTCGTCTTAGGCTGAGCCTTCGCTTCTTTTCACCAGGCAAATGCTTACTCCATCTTGCCAATTTTGTCATGACAGGAGAGGTCACTGATACAACTGTGCAAGGACTTCTAATCGGAATGCAAGAGATAGTCAAGACAGGATGCGAAGCGCAGGGTTTTTGGAGTGACTTAAATGGGTTGGATCAATTAATGCACTTTGTCAATTTTTTGGACTGGCCATGGACAATGCTTCACCTTAGAATTGACTTGGAACATTGGTTTTTAAAGCCCATTTTTTTGTGTAAATACTAATGATCCTGTAATTCAGATGTTAAAACATGTAGCCTACAGGGCCCTAGTAGGCAAAATTAGGTTCCGGAACATCTTATAATTTGAATGGTTTTTTTTTTTTTTTAATAAAAAAAATGTATTTGTATCTTAATAGTCATATCATATTAGTATCGATTAATAACTGATCAATTTGGATCAGTTACCTACAATAATTGAACCGATATATACTGATACTGATAACTAAATACTTGATTGGAATGAATTTTAGGGTCCGTTTGATAACGTTTCAAGAAACGCGTTTCTGTCGTTTCTGTTTCCAGAAACTCCAGAAACGGAGTAAAAAACGTTTGATAAAACTGTTCCGTTTCACTTATTTTCAGAAATAGAAATAGAAATTTTTACTTATTTATGGTTCAAGAAACAACCTAGGAGGAATAAGTTGAACTTGTTTCGCCGTTTCTAAAAACGACTTGTGGCCATTCTTTCATTGGTTACTATCGACTTCTAAAAACATGACTTATCAAACACCTTCAATTCCGTTTCTGTTTCTAGAAACAAAAATTTATGTTTCTACCATTTCTTGAAACAGAAATGGCAGAAATGTTATCAAACGGGCCTTTAGTGTCGATTCTTTCTTTTCTTTTTTTTTTTCATTTTCAAAATGTGTGACACTTTTTTTTTAACATTTAGTTTTTTATCTTTGGGAAACTCTCACAACTAAATTCAACTCTCCATGGGCCTACCTAGCAAAAAAAGTTGTTAGTCCCCTATCATTAAGTCTTCCGCAACCATATGAGACTTGGGACTTGCGACTTGTAAACCAAGTAGCAGGTGGTTGATGGGAACATGATGCATGTTCGAGGGATCATGCTTCTTTGTAACACTACAGAGCGTGTAGCACACATTCAACAATCAAGAATGCTCAAACACACAACTAAGGTGCTCAACCGCAGCTCAAGGCATTTTTGGTAATTCGATGTGCGCTACAAGATGTATAGCGCTATAGATGATTTCCCCCGATTGTAGAGGATCTAAATTCGTTAGGCTTATGCCCCACTTCCTTAAATATTGACCAGGACTGTGATAACTGACAACCCAAGAACAGACAAGAACCCTAGATGTGGGATTGTACCAGATTCAAAAAAACCTGCCGCAGCCTTCGGAAGAAAAATCTACCAAAATCTGAGGTCATGAACATCCCATTTTGTACTCCTAATTTTGATGATGCGATTTAATATCAACTTAGACATATAGAAAGGAAACATCGATTGAGAATCTGCAATCAGTTTATCATATTAGTCTACTGAAGAGATCCAATCTTTACAAAATAATGGATTCTGAATTGGAATCGGCCGCTGCCGATTCCTATCTGATTTTATTTTGGATCGGACAGAATCGGGATGATTCGGCTACTGTATATTCTTGATGTCATCTTTCTAAAATTTTAAGAGATCCAATCTTTACAAAATAATGGATATTCTGCTTGACAAATGGTTCACATGGTGGTCAGCTACTCAGCTTGAAGCTCATAGAAGTCCACAAAACATGTGATCATGAGTAGGTGAGGACCGAGGACCACAGGACCATAATGTTTGGCCATTAATCACAAAAGACAGTCATTCGATCACTTTGGAGTCTTTGGGTCTTCGTTGATGGGGATTGAGGATGGAATTCAAAATGGACAGGGAATAATGAAGTGATGAGCATCAATGTTTTTAGGGTAATTTATAGCGTCATCCCATAGAGAATGCCACAATTAGAGAAGTACTACTACATAACACCAAATTAAGCTCGCGCCCCTTACCATCAATCACTTTTAAGTAAGGAGTCAAAATGACGATTGTACCATTTAACAGCCCATTGGCGACTTTGAAAAACAAACAAAAATAAGAAAAGGTAAAACTCACTGTACTGTACAATACCAAAGGATGAAACTGAATTATCAAATCATTGAGCAAACATTCCTAGATTCACAAAATATAAAGAAGAATGACACTGTATGCAACAAAATGCTTTATCATTGGGAGTTTGGGACCAAGGAAGCTTCATTTGCGTCAGAGGGTCCTCAAAACTCTTTTGAAGCAGCCTCTCTGGCTCCCCCTCTTGTACCAGGCGAAACTAGTGAAGCATTTTGTCTGTTGGTCTACTTGATATCACAAACATAAGGCTAATACTGCAGTATCATAAAACCTCTTTCCTTCTATCTTCTTTCAGCTTCTCCAGCTGGGAGATCACCATACTCATTGAAACACCTGAAATATCATCCACATTGGATGACTCAAAATGCTCAGCAGTAAGACTAGTCTCCTCATTGCTGATATTGTTCACCATTGAGGAAAGCTCACCTATCTGATCTGTATTGTTCTTGTCGGTTTCATTTTGAGTGGTTGTCTCCTGCCGTTGAAGTGCATATTCTAGATTCCATAACACATCCCCCATTGTGGGCCGATCAACACCATACTCAGCTAGGCATTTTGCAGCTGTGTCTACAAATTTCTTCAAAGAATCAGGTCTAATTTTATTGGCAAGATTAGAATCTATGATTTGCTCTATCTTTCCTCTCTTTTGCCAATGCAATGCCCATTCAACCAAGTCAGCCATCTCTCTTGGAAGGGATGTATCAACTGCAGGTCTTGCACACAAGGCTTCAAATAAAACCACCCCGAATAAGTACACATCTGTCTTCTTGGTCAGTTGTCGTCTTCTGAAATACTCTGGATCAAGATACCCAAAACTTCCTTTAACTGCAGTGCTCACATGGCTCTGGTCGATTTCACGTCTTGGAAAGCCCGAAATCAGCAACCTTCACCATAAGATTCTCATCAAGTAAGATGTTGGCAGACTTAACATCTCGGTGGATAATTGCCTTCACAGAACCAGTATGAAGGTAGTGAAGTCCTCTGGCTGATCCAATGCATATCTCGAGCCTGTGTCTCCAACTCAATCTGGGAAGATTTTGGCCGTACAAATGATTCTTGAGGGTCCCGTTTTCCATGTACTCATAAACTAGGATCATCTCTTTACTCTCATCACAGTAGCCAATTAGTGAGACTAGATGACGGTGGCAGAACTGAGATAACGTTTTGATTTCAGTCTGGAACTCCACAAGGCCCTGTTGGGACAGGTGATTACCACTCTTTACTGCCACCTTTGTTCCATCTTTCAGAACTCCCTTGTATACTTTTCTGAATCCACCAACCCCAATAACCCAACTCGCATCAAAGTTGTTTGTGGCCTCTTGCAGTGCCACAAAAGGAAAACGAAAACCATTTTCTAAGGTGGTACTAGATATAGTTCCATTAGAGAATTGACCAACCTTTATGTGAGTTGTATTCCCTCCTCCATTCAAGGAGGAAAGAAAGCATGATTTTGAAGGGTGATCATGTGCTAGTTTTCGTCTTCTGTTCAGTATGAAGAAGAGGATGGTAACCAAAAATACCATAGCAAACACCCCAAGAACCAGACCCACAATCAAACCAACCTTCTTTGAACCATGTGGGGAGATAAAGGCTTCACCATCAAGGCTGCCCCTAGAGTTGCTTATTTTCATGATTTCCAATCCATTTAGAATGCATTCCGGCTGAAACTAGGAATACTAGTAGAAGGCCCAACACTTACGGAGAGTGTGGTTCTATTACTTGAACCTAGAACAAAGTCCATATAATAGGGAGCAGCCAAGGTATTGCCTGTTGTTAGATCAAACACCAAGAAACACGAAAAATAAAGAGACAATAGATCCGCACGACACAGAGATTTAACGAGGTTCACACACCAAGGTGGTGTGCTACATCCTCGGGCGAAGAAGAAGATGTTTCACTATGCAGAAGAGAGATTACACCCAAGCAACTTGCCCTGAAACCCTAGCTCTGAAAAACCCCAAAATACAATGACTTTCTCAATAAGCAACAGTACATTATATATACTCCAAGTCGCGGGTCGATCCATCTAATCGCGGTTGATCCAGTCAAACCGTACGCCCCTGCACCCCCATACAAGATCAGTGATGGGCTCCGGGCTTGGGCCTATCGGCCGAACCCCTTTGTTTCCATCACAGATCTCAAAAAAATTCCCATTTGGGTCGCCACCAAAATATATCGGATAGGATCAATCTTCAAAACGGATCAAGAATTCGAGACAAACTTAACATCTGTTCTAGTACTAAGATCAATATCTCGAGCAACAGCCCAGCTATTAACATAAACAATGAAGTAGAGCTCGTGGAGAGACGTACTCAGGATATCACGAAAGTGAAATCAAATCAAATGCTGAAAACCAGCATCCACATTGAATTTCCATGTCATTTGAAATTGGGTTTGGTTGCATTTGCCAAGTTCATCTCCATATTGGTGCCATAGACAAAATCAGGAACTATATCCCTGCTTGGTCTAGCTTGCACATAATTGACAGACCCAGTTACAGACTTGGCAAGATTTCGGCTCACTAGAAAATTCTGATCAGCAACCTAAGTTCTCCCAATGGTGTCATTCTGGGTTGTGATCAGTGGTCCACCTATATTCACCCTCCAAACTGTCTGGAACCCTTTGTTCAATAGACCATGAAATCCCGCTACAGGATAAACAGGTTGGGCATCATCAGTGATCAGTATATCAGGGACCGAAACAACTTCCAAGCCACTTAAGAAGGCAAAGGACTGGTTGGCAGGGGTGAAGGAGAGGACGAGGTTGTCTGAAGTTAGAGGCAGGGAGAACTCCTTGAATATAGAACCGTTCTGTATTTGGAAGTGACTGAGGCCGAAATTTTGGGCAGTAGCAGAGAAGATTGCCATACTCGTATTGTATTCTTGGTATTGACATGGGAACAAGTAGAGGCGTATCCAGTGCCTTACCTGTTGGATTGGAAAGTTGTAAGAAATTGCTCCATTAAAGATTCGAGCTGTTTGATACAGAGGAGAAGCGATGGAATTCGAAGTGGTGGCCAGAATATCGTGATGGGTCTTAAGGAATTGGGAGTTATCAGCAACAAAGACATGATTCATCACTATCGTATTAGTGGGTGATCCGCAATCTACAAGGTAATTGTCTACAACTACAAATCCGAAGGAGCAGAGTACCAAATACAACACAGAGAGAATCCAGAGAAGAAATTTAAGTTTTCCTACACCCATCATGGGAAGAAATTTCACACGAAAGGGTTGGTAATTGGGATGGAATTGAAAAAAGGAAGGAGATAAAAATGTGAACTTTAGGCTCAGCTGAAACAATATTCTAGAGTTTAGGAAGAACAGCAGCAAAAGAACGCCACTCAGTCAAACTATCAAACACCTGCGACAGAGAAAATGGAGAAGATGGCACCTCATACAATACAATTAGAACCTCTAGATAGAGAGAAACCCAGAAAAAACTCTCCCTCGCCCACAATGTTACCATCAAAACAAGAGATAGGAACAACTTCAGTGCAGACTTGAATTGCAGAGTGGAAAATCCCAAACCTATTTGGACTTTGGAGCATAGGAATAATAATTGATCAGCTTTTATTTTATAATGGTGGACAGATTCGCGATTTTATTTTTTGTGGTGAAGTGAGAAGATTTTTCTACCAAAAAAAAAGAAGGAAAAAGGGCACATTTAATTTTTTTTTTTTTTTAATTCTTTGACTTTATATTGGGGGTTATGGTTCATGTAGATATGTGGGATAATGGGTTATCGGGAAGCTGTGAGCATAGTTAGCAATTCGGCCGAATAATTCGCGAATTATTCGGTCGAACCAAATTTTAATGAATTTTATCAAAAATTCGGACCGAATCCGAATTAAAAATAAAATTCTTTAAAATTCGCGACTTTTTCAAAAATGAATATAATTCGCGAATAATTCGGACCGAATCCGAATTAAACCGAATTATTCGGTCCATTTAAACATTATTTAAAAAAAAAAACCAAAAATAAAAAATAAAAAAATAAAAAAAACAATTTAAAAAATAAAAAAAAACCCCAATAAGATTTTTTGACCGCTTTTTTGACCGAATCCTTAAATTAATCGTCCGAATTATTCCGAATAATTCTCCATCCGAATAATTCCCGAATCCGAATTTGCTAACTTTGATCATAACTACACCCTCTGGGAGGTCAGTGCATGTCATGGAGAGTACTCTGAGAGCAAATGATAGCCGCTTCCTGTACAAGGGTGTGGGGTATTGTTAGACGGCAAGGATGTTCATAATTATGCCAACACCGCACCCTCGGGGAGGTCAGTGCATGTCATGGAGAGTACTCTGAGAGCAAATGATAGTCGCTTCCTGCATAAGGGTATGGGGTATTATTAGATGGCGAGGATGTTCATAATTATGCCAGCACCCTCAGGGAGGTCCATGTACTTTATGACATTCTGAGATTGAATAATGATATACTCACATTACACTTTTACACACAATCACTCACGGTTCTACCACCCTGTGACCAAATGCTTAACCTCGTGGGTAGTCACGAGTAATGGGCAAGGAAGTCACCCCCTTGATCTCGTACCTATGGGGATATCAAAAGGATCATGTACCTTACGTATATAGATCCTGT
>NC_056569.1:1137650-1170760 GCF_013358625.1 Macadamia integrifolia
CCCCCCCCCCCCCCACACACACACTCTCCTCATTAATTCCACCCCCCCACTAAACGATTTGTGGAAATACACTTTCATTTAGTAACGATCACTCTCCCATATATAGTATTATTTACATGGCTTATTTTTCTTTTATTGTAATAAAAAAGAAATAAAAATATTAAGGGAAAAGAGTAAAATGTAAATAACAGTAAATTTGTCCTTAAGTTTAGCAAATATATAATAACAAGATCCAATCTTGTTTAAGTTCATGGCTTAATGACCATTTGATCCATATCTTTTAAACCCAGCCTTTCAATCTATGACCTATAGAAAATCACTCTCCCATTATTATTTCAGGGAAGATGAAGTGTACAACAGCAAGAAGATCTTCCTCCACCATGGGTTAAGGAAAATTTAATATTTTTTATGAATCTCATTAACCTGGAGGTCACCCATGGACCAATGTTTTTAGGAGGTTAGGATTGAATTTAATTTGCATGTGTCTTTTGACAGCTTGTTAACTAAATATAGGTCCAGCCTGTAGCGCCTTAGTGTGGCCCAAGTCAACACAAACACTATCTATATGCGGATGTAAATGGAAAGTCAAAAATTAGGCTTCGATCTACATCCGTATTTTTTTAAGGACATCCTTATTTGATCAAGGTATTACACCCCCAAAAAAAGTTAGGGAGTATTTGGATCCAAATTAAGATAATATGAAACATAATTTATCTGATTTGCATTGATATCTAATTAAAAATAAAAAATAAACTAATGATCTTGAGGGTTCTTGAATATCCGAAAGGTTCTAGAGAGAAAAAGAGTCAAGATACCTAAGATACATACATTGAGAGCATAACTTATATGCAGAAAGGCAAGTCCAAGTTACACAAGTTAGAGATTGTGAACAGATAATCGAAAAATCTAAATTTTATAGTTGGTATCCAATCGGGGGATACCCGATTCGATTTATATTTTTACGTCTCTACGCCAAGCCTCTCACT
This sequence comes from Macadamia integrifolia, assembly GCF_013358625.1. Taxonomy (NCBI): domain Eukaryota; kingdom Viridiplantae; phylum Streptophyta; class Magnoliopsida; order Proteales; family Proteaceae; genus Macadamia; species Macadamia integrifolia. The sequence goes on from NC_056569.1 coordinate 1,138,637, forward strand.
TTATTTCTCCTTTTAAGATGCCAAATCAACGGTTCAGGGGCAACCAACATTACTAACAACTCAGTAGATAACGTTCCCGCCAGATGAAAACGGAACGAAGATTGCACTTTCTTAGGAATTAGGATAACGGCCCGCAGGTTGTGTTCGGATAAATTTCTACGGTGCAAATGTCTTACTCACTTTTCCGGCCACTATAAGAGTAGCAGATGAGATGGCCTCGGTTTTGTCTCTGAGAGCCCTTTCTTCAATCTCTTCCTTCACCCTCACTGCTACTCCGTTTCTGCGACCTCCAATTTCCTCTACCAACGCCGTCAGATCCAAGTTACAATTCCATTACTTCTTGCAAAAATCATTTGATATTGATAAGGGAAGGTGGACGGTAAGCAAACGCCGTTACCGACGATGGGCATCTTCCACCGAGCACGTAGGTGAGCAGTCCGACACTACTCGAGAAGCAGACGAAGAAGGAGAGGAGCAGATATCTAGGGCAACTTTAATATGGAGAGCGATCAAGTTGCCTATTTACACTGTTGCTCTTGTTCCCCTCACTGTAAGTTCTACTTCTTGGGTTTGGGGGTATTTCGAATACCTACTGAGTTCGAAAGTTTAAATTATCTGGGATGGAGTCATAGTGTGATTCATTATTCGAATTGTTGAGTTTTGTGATAAATAATTCAAATGAGAGGCAAGATCTGTTTCCATTTAGCGTATGGAGATCCATTTGAAGCTTTTAAATCCAAAGAATTGATTTCATGGCGCCTGATATTTTTTAATCCTAATTAATACTAGTGGAATTTAATTTTGTCATCTGTGAGAGCTCTGAAATGGAACAAATTAAGGCAAAATGAAGCTCAATTGAGTTGAATTCAACAGTTCCTTGTAGTATGCTTCTATTGTTATTTGTTTATGAACTGCCTTTTTAATTACTAGATACAGAATGACTTTATACGAACTGTTTCTTATGCTTTCTAGTGACAGGTGGGTACAGCAGCTGCATATTTGCAAGCAGGCTTATTTTCTGCCAGACGTTATTTTGTGCTGCTGTTTTCATCAGTTCTAATCATCACTTGGCTCAATTTAAGGTCTGATGTGATACTGTGTTTCTGGGGTGTGAATTGAGTGTGGCAGAGCATAGCATTAAAAATAAAAAATAACAAAAGAGCACACGCGACGTGTGGTGTTAGTATTGTTGACCAATGTTAGGGTTGTTAATTTCGATTCATCAAGGTTTTCTTTAAGAACTCCTGGCTTGCTTTTTGCCCAGCAATGATGTTTATGATTTTGACACGGGGGCAGATAAGAACAAGAAAGAATCTGTTGTGAACATTGTTGGCAGGTGCATTTTATCACCCTTGAAGTTCTGATCTCTCTCTCTCTCTCTCTCTCTCTTTCTCTCTCTAGACACAAATAACATTTTTTTTTTTGGCAGTGAGAAATAACATCCAACTAACTATGTCTTTGTTATGCCATTTCAAAAGTCGTACAGGGACACTTATCACTGCCTATGCATTACTTATTTTTGGCTTCATGGGACTAGCCTGGGCATCTGCAGAAGCTGGAAATATACGGTCCATATTACTATTGGCTTGTGCTATTATTTGCGGTTATGTTTATCAGGTAGTCACTTCTTTTTTATGTTTAAAATCTTTTTTGGAGTTTTCGTGAAAGTAATGAAGCATTACTTCTCCGGAGTGACATATGGTATTTTGATATCCAAATAACTTGAGTGTCAAGAGTATAAATACAGTCTATCAATCACATGCTGGTAAAATTTCCACCTGCAGTGGTTCTGGCTCATTAGCCAAGGATTATTGTAGAATGTAGATGATTTAGTGATTTTAAACTCATTGATCTGGTGACTGTTTCTGTAGTGTCCACCATTTCGGCTGAGTTACCAGGGATTGGGAGAGCCTTTGTGCTTTTCAGCTTTTGGTCCATTTGCAACTTCTGCTTTCTACTTAATGCAGAGTAGGAGAAGGTTAGTTGGACCTTTTAATTCCCTGGCATACTCAGTAATCTGTTTTGGCATGCTTCCTGAAATATCAAGATCTTCTGTGTAATTGTTAGTGAGATGCACCATCTTCCCTTAACTGGCACAGTTCTATCTGCATCGCTCCTTGTGGGCTTCACAACATCCATGATTCTTTTCTGCAGTCATTTTCACCAGGTAGGTTTATTTTTATATCTTGTCCATTTATCATCTGGATTCTATGTACCTATTCTTTAATGTAGGGTATCAACTAATACAATTATTTGGGACTCAGGTTGCTGGAGATTTATCTGTTGGAAAGATGTCTCCTCTGGTAATGACTCATGGTGATGACCCTCAAACTTTTTTAGACTAATATGCTAATTGAATTTTAAAGTTTTGCAATTGCAGGTAAGGATTGGCAATAGAACAGGATCAAGGGTGGTGAAAGTTGCAATTGGGACTCTCTATTTCCTTCTGTTTGTGCTGTGTCTGAGCAAAGCCCTTCCTTTAACGTGCCTTGTAAGTTGGTGGTGAATATAGCCACTTGGGGACTCTACATTCTGATTTGACTGACAAAATTTGATGTTTCTTCTGAACCTCCCTAACCAAATTCTAGTGTTGGTCTTGAAATGTTTTTCCCACTTTCTCTTAGTCTCTAATTGTTGACATTTTATTTTGCAGTTTCTCTGTGCTCTCACCCTGCCCATTGGAAAACTTGTAGTTCGCTATGTTGAAGAAAACCACAACGTATGTAACAGAACATCTACAGCCACCTCCCTAGTCCTTCTTTTTTCCTCTCTTGTCCCATCTATTGAACTTGCTGTTAAGTGTTGTTAACTTATGATTGGGATTTTTTTGTTCACCTTAACATCCACAGGATTATGCCAAGATCTTCATGGCCAAATATTATTGTGTAAGATTGCATGCTTTATTTGGAGTTGCATTGGCTGCTGGGCTGGTGTGTGCTAGAACTGTGACTGGAAAATATGTACCAAAGCCATTGTTTCCTTGACATTGTCATGCAGCTTGGCCTTCAAATCTGGAACCTGCGATCTGAGGGTCACTAATTTCAAGGATAAGAAGGGATCAGTATGGAAGCACTTACTGAGAGACCTCTGTTATTGGGTACATGTTGGATGATGTACTGAGAGAAGAGAACAGGAATAGACTAGTGATTTCAATGCTCCATCCCTCTGTAGTTTTTATTAAACAGAGTGGCTCCTATTCAAAGATGCATCTTCCTTCTTTGATCCAATGGTAAAACACTTCTCTGGTGAAGTCGGTAACTTTGAGCCCTCAGAAAATCCTTTGGTAAGCCAGATTACCAGTAGTGCTCGTGGAGCACCCACCCTGGGAAGCCTCAGTTGTGCTTTATAACTAGTGGTTATTAACCACTCAATTTATTGTAAAATGAGTTCAGTTGTGATCAATATGCAAATGGTTGGTGTGGTGTAATGGAGACTTGAACTCTGTTCTTGTTATTTTGTTTTAGAAATGTATATTGAACACAATTCCAATCCATCAATAAGGTTTTCAGGCGCTGTTTCGATGAAGAATTGACTCCATCTAGAATGGCATCTCCTACTTGCATTATTTTGAGGTTGCTTGTGTTTTTGATATATAGTCATGTTAGGTCTTGCAGTTGCGCATAGAACTTCATTTTGTTTATGCATAAAATTTAAATATTTGTCTAAATCATCAATAAGAGAAATTATGCCTTTTGATATCGTACCAATTGAGCAGGTTTCTAACTGTACACATTTTCCTCATGATTTCGGATGAGTCGGATGGCTACATTTTAACTTTGAACTTAGTCCAGATGCTTCGTAAAACCAAAATGAAACTGAATTTAGAAGGCTCCCAATTTAGTCTGAAAATTCTATCGGTTCCCTGATCTTTAACCAGTTCGTCTACAATAGCATCTTCTGCTGATGCCATTTTACATTCATGCTTTGGTTAATGTATTATAAACTTGTTGAAATGAAAATTTCTAAGATTTGTGCTTCTAAAGGAAGCATTGCAGATCTAAACTCCTTGCAATCCCACCATGTTTATTCACCAGTGAATGTTCCAATCTGACATCGCAAGGGAGTGGGATGTAGAATATGTCAAAAATCTGAAAGATACTAGAGCTCACATTTTAAAACTTCCATTTAGGCTTGGTTTCAGAAAGATTGGAGTGGGTTCTGAAGCCCGAGCAACATTATTAGCCATGATGAACCCAATCCCAGAAAAACTGTAGTGTTGCTTTTCATTCTGCTCATCAAGACCTGTGAAGCATTTTGGCCCTCGGATGAGGGCTCCCAAGGTAGTGTGGAAGCTATATTTATAGCCAGCCAATACGACTCCTGTTGAATGCCTGAAAAAAGAGAACAGAAGCGTCCAGCAAATGACAAATGGGCTGAGACTCCTTGCCTGCCCAACCCAAGCAAATGGAAAAGACTCTAGGCTTCCAAACTTTGACACTTACATAGGTTGGTATTTTTGAATCTAAACATTAGCAATTCTTTTTTCCTGTTCCAAATTAAAAGTTCAAGGAGGCCCTTGCTAATGAATCACACTGTAAATGATGCTTTTATAAGTTGGTCTCTTTCATACAACAGGTTGGTAACAGAAGGCAAACGTGCAATATCTACAAACAAAGCAATCCCATTGCCAATTTGATACTTGCAAACAAAATAAAAAAAACATTATATACCGGAATTCAATTATTGAGGGATGATGGATGGAGGTGCCTTAGAACCTTATATCTCTCATGTTGTTTAAGAAGAAGTTGCAGATGTAGAGGAAGGATTGAAAGCCTTTTGCTCCTCACAAGTCAAGACTTCATGGGTTCCTGCCTCCTCCCGGCCAACACCCATCAGGTCGAGGTAATACAGATAATGAGAGGCGATATTGTTCATGGACTCATTTTCACGCTGACCGCAGACCTGATCTCCATACAGAACATTCATGGTGGTTCCAAAGCCAGGAACACGCTTTGACAAGGTGTCATTCTTGGTAGGCTTCCAATTGCCAACAAAGACATCGTGGGCAGATGGTTGGTGCTTCTTGACAGGGGTCATCCATCTCCATATAGCAGCTTGGAAGGCAAGGGTGGCATTCTGTTCCAGGTACTCAGGATGGTTCAACAGATCAACCTTCAGGCCTTTTCCAACGGCTCCATAATTATAGTTCCAGTAGACAGGCAAGGCACCTCGACCGTAGTATTCAGCACCAGGTGCGCAGGGGAAGTTGTAGTCAGTGGAATCACAGTAGGAGTGGGCTGGGCTCATTTCATGGTTGTAGCAGAGTCCCCAGGCATATGGACCTCCAGTGGCAACACCATAACCACCTGATGTGAATAAAAAGAACAAAGACAACAAGAAATCACACACACAGATTGGGTTATCTTGCCTTGCCTTTCTTCCAACCTTCTACCCCTTTCTTTAAGGCTTTTTATGTATTTGGACTAAGTTTTCTTTCACCCATCTTCACCAATGGGGATGTGATGCTATGATTGAACTCTGGGTTCGTCATTAATTTCTACCCCTATTGTTCATGATCCGAATACCATTTTCAAGTCTAATCAGAGGGTTAGATAGGATGGATGAAGAGATTCTCTATCCAGCCATAAACTAGATCCAAGTAATTAATACTGCATATGCAAGCCCTATTTTTGCAAAAAAAAAAAAAAAAAAAAATGATCGAAGTTCGGACCCCAAAACTCAAAAGCAATATTGGGTCTCTCTCTCTCTCTCTCTCTCTCTCTCTCTCTCTCACACACACACACACACACACAGGGCCCAATGTAAGGAAAAAGAGAACCAAGCAAACTCAAAGTCATTAACTAGTAACGACCCTTCAGATCATTCTTAACCCCTCAAAGCTTTTTCGGTTGTTAGTTAAAAGAAATATACTTACAGGAAGTTTTACTGCCAACGTGGCCAAGGAACGCAGCCACTTCCTTCATCTGCATCTGCTTTCCACCGGTGGTGCCGAAGCCTTTTGGCTGGAAGTCCGTCGACGCTGTAATGAAGGAATGGTAATCGTAGAAGCCAACAGCATGAGCAACAGGAGTGTTTCTTTTGGCGAAGAGATCCTCAAATTGGTACGTCTGGAAATAATCAGATATGGTGTGGTTACAGCAGTAGACCGACGCTTTGCACTCCCACCCCTTAGTACACACCTTCTTCTTTTCCTTTATTAATCCTGCGTTTGCGCTTCCACACATTGAAACTAACAACAATAAGGCTGTGATGGCCATGACAGGCACTACCCATTTGATCTCCATTAGATCTCCACCACCTAAGATGACAACAGAGAGAAGAGAGACGATTAGGAATAGAATGCAGTGTTGTTTGAAGGCATATGGCATAGAAGTAGCAGCAGACATATATATGAAGCAAAGGGTAGAGAGAGAGAGAGATAGGTGGGAGAAAGCTAAGTAGTAACGCACTGGGACTGAAGAAAGAAACGTTTCCAGAAATGAGGAATGATAGAATGAGACCCTGGACCCTTCTTGCTTTGGATTGTAGCTTGGTTGGTACAAGGAAGGTTTCTTCATTAATTAGTAATGACTCCTCGTCTCCTTGCTTTACCTGCAAGAGAAGTATCACCGATTCAATGGTTACACAGGCTGCTTTAGTAGAAAATCATGCCTATGGGTCCACTGAATAGGATCCTAAGGTTTGTGGCCAGTTGGATTAGAACATTTTTTGCTGCATATGAAACCCTTTGATTAGTATCTTTTATATCAGTAAACAGGAGCTGTGGTGATAGCATTGGAAAGGAGGACATTCAGTTCATCCTACCATTCCCCAACAGAATCATGGTAACTGCATTAAGGGTTTCTGATAATCCAAATCGGTAAGATTTCCACTTGGAAGGCATTCTATTTCTTGGGCAAGGGATCGCTATTTGATTGCACAGGAGCGTATGAAAACATTCTCGTACGTGAACTTGATCCGCTCTCTAATAAGAGTGTGTATAGATGGAATTCTTGATTCCATGAAAAACAAAGCAGTAATGTGGGACAAATCAATGGAGGGGCGCTACACCCAACAAGTTATCTGATTAAAATGGAAAAAGGGATTGTAAACGAGAGATCTTCTCCTAGCTGTTGGATCATCAGAGAATAAATCTTTGACAAGATCTATTAAAAAAAAAATCTCTTCAACTTAGCAACCTTCTCTCAACTAAATGGGTTTCAAAACATGTATCTTTTGTTTCTACCATCAAGCTATGTTTATTATCAAGCACATCACTTTAAGGAAGCCCCAGCATAACTGCATAGGGTTGAGAAAACATGTGATCGAGAATCATTCCGAAAGGATTTGCTTATTTTTAATGACGCTAGCTGCCCACCTAATAAATCAACCTCTTGGCACCGACATTACATAAAGGTTTGTTTTAAACTTAATTTATAGCCGGACTTTTTAAAATATTCTTGAAGAAACATTAAAATTAGGGTTCTTCTAAGCATCACTATGCCTAGGGAATTACACTAGTCTATTTGTGGCATGACAATACATGGGTTAGTCCACATAGAAAATCCTAGATTCATCTCAATGGTCAAATTTTAATAAAAAAAATAGTAAATCAATCCAATTTCTTATTTAAATTTATAAATAAAATTATGAAAATAGCATCAAGTAAAAATTAATATAAAATGATTATTATTATTATTTTTTTTAAAGATAATGGTTCCATTTCTCATTTTTAGTTGAAATTGTATCAACGAAATCTCAAGTGATCCTCACTGACAAGGACTTGCCCATATATTATGATGTGGTAAATACTTCGTTAAGCATAATGGAGTGACATCAAGATTTTTAATTCTCTAAAACTTAATAATTTTAATCTTCAAATTTTAAAGTTAGTGAAGGGGTGCCGTCAAAGACAAATAACACCTAGCTATGAATATTGTTAAGTCAAACACCAATTGTGAGTCCAAAAGAAAATCCTACAGTAGTATCTGCTTTCAGATTCTATTGAAATTATTTCTTAATACCAAACTGTTTTCTCTAGGGTAGACAAGCTAATAATTTGAGTTGGCAAAGCTTCATTTAGAAGTAACTCAAATTTAGCTGAAGCCTCGTTTATAAGCTTAGCAACTGAGAGTCTGCAACCATATATTTCTACAAGGTGTACAATATCATGGCACGGATCCATCACGAACCAGTGATCTTCCAAAAATTTTATGTGGAGATTCAAAAAGATTTATGGCAATTCTATTGATTAAGCAAGCAGACCCTTTTTTTTTTGGTAGAGTTATTATTAAGCAAGCAGACCTTAAAAATTAGATTCATCTTGTATGTACATAAACTTTTATTGCTTTCCTAATGTGGAGCCTTCTTTCTCTCTCTCTTATAATTTAGTAACTCATTGTTCGAAGCATTGCTGTTTGGACTCAAATTTTTTGCAGCTGACAGTGAATGGCAATGAAGATCCATCGGCTGGGAGGACCCAGGCATGCATCTTAATTGTCCGATGCTCATTACTACTCACTGTCTTCACAAGAAAATTAACCCTAACTTTGCATGGAATTTCTTCTTTCAAAATGTGTTCAAAGGGAACAATGAGAGTTTTGTTCCATAGAATGATCAAACCATTAGAAGTTATGGTCGATCACTGTTACAATTATACCAACCCTTGGAACCATTTTTGGCAGAAGTCATTGGTTCATCAGAGAACTCTCAGTCGCTTGGTTGGATCATCGAACCAAACCATTGGAGCAGAAGGAATCATGGGCAAGACCCAATTAAAACGAGAGTATAAATTCAAAATTAAATGTTCAAAGAAGCTTACCAAAAGCTTAGAGAGTCGTGACCACTTAAATGGAAGAAAGAAGACAAGTAGCATATAAGTTGGTATCCTGCAAGTTGGTCCAGGTTGTTCTTTTTTAGTATTTACATTCTTGCAATAATCTTTTTTTTTTTTTCCCCTTTTAATCATACTTTTATCTGAAAACAAGAAATCCACACACTGATGAGAGAGCAAATCAGTAGTCAGGACTCAGGAGTCAGGAGCAAATCGTTTCATCCACACACTGATGAAACGAGCACTTAAATTCTAAATAGTTTTGTTAAATGGTTTCCAGTTTCCACTGCGAAAATTACATCAGAGTGGCGGGAAACCGCACCAATGAGGGGGCGGGAACCGGATTCATTCAGTAGAGAGAGAGAGAGAGTGTGGTGGTGTTTCTGCTCATTTGTCCTGATGTGCCTTGAATTATCTTAAAAGATGAGGCCCAAATTAAGCTGGTATGGACGTCTATGGATAATTCCTTTACACCACCATCTTTCAGCTACACTTTGTTCTTCTTTTCTAATGAAAATCTTCCAGATACCCAGTTAGGATTTCAAAGGTGTTTGAGGGATTCCTCCTCTGTATATCAAAAGTAAGGCTTTTCTGTTGCTCCTCCCTGCCCTGATTCTTTTTTCCTAATATATTATCTTCTTACTCTGTTTTATTCGCTTAAAAAATTTTTTTTTTTTGGTGGGTAAAAATAAAATGCAAATTCTTGGGATTTTATTGTCCATGTTCTTGTAAGAGCATTAATTAATGGTATCAGTTTTAGGGAATTCTTTTTCTTTATAATTTCAAATACGCTGCTATATCATATTTAGAGATCCTTTGTCTTCGCAGGTGCAGTAGCTGTGTACAATGCTTATATTGATGGGTTAAGGGAAGGGAAGAAATACCCGAAAAGCAGAGTAGACATTTGAAGAGAATGAAGAAAGATCTACAGAGACATATGGAAAGGTGCACATTTTCTCTCGTTTTTTGCATTCAATTGGATTGATAAATATTTTCAAGAATTTTGTATTCAGTCTGAGTCTCTCAGATGCTTTGTTAAGTTCACAACCAAATCTAAATTTTGAATGGGGTTGGGAATTGAGTTCAGTACCACCAGCCCAATCGCCTATAACAGAAGAGCCCAACAAAAGGTTGCCCCACAAATCCACAATCCTACTGGATGGACGAACCCCTTTTCTTAACTGGATTTTACGTCAAATTAGGTGAATTTGGACCTCTGACCTTCTTCCTACTTGTGATGTGATTATCAAAAAGCTATTACTAAGATTCTACATCTATATACTGAATCCACCTACTCCACATCATGGAATATTTATCCTCATACTCCTAGAAACTACAAGGGAGAAGTGTAGAATAAAACACCAACGGTTTCTTGACCCAAACCGGGTTTGTCTCAAATTGGGTTGACTGGGCCAGCTCAAGATGACCAACATTTGGTTTGGAAGCACTAATTCCTCAATCAAACCTAATCCCAATTATTCTATTTAGAACCAAAAGTCAGCCATTAATTGACTCAAGCACTCATAGTTGTCAAGGCGAGATGTCATGACAACTATGATCCTCACTATTTCAATCTATAACATTTTGATTCTTCCCATCATTTTCTATTAACCATCCCTTCCCTGAAGAAGGGCCCAACTATTACCAAAAAAGGAGGAATGTCATCAGATCTTGTCTAATGGGATTAGGAAGGGTGTTTTTAATCCTTATATAGTAGGGTTTAGGAATTTATAATAATACTTGAATTCAATCATGGGATCAAATCATTAGTAGTAAAAAGATTCTTCCTTCTCAACAGGTGATGAAAACCTTTGTGAATTCATCATTACAAGTAGTCAAGGACTCAAGATTCTAACCTATTGTAACTTCAAATAGCTCTGGCATTGTGAGTTAGTTTTTTTTTTTTTTTTTGTGGAGAGAGAGAGAGAGAGAGAGAGAGAGAGAGAGTGTATTCTACATTTTGTTTGGAAAAAAGCTATAATGAGTGTGATTTCACATCCCCTTCCCTCTTGTGGGAAAAAAATCATCTGCAATTCCGATCTCGTACAATTTCGTGAAATACCACCTTTAGGGGGTGACACGTGTATTGATACCAATGCAATGATCCAGATCTGATTTAAATGCCTCTTCACTGATTTAATGTTTTATTAGTTGTACAAGATCTGGACCATTGAGAGAGAGAATACACGTGTCACCACCTGAAGGTGGTATTGCACGGAATTGTACGAGATCGGAATTACAAACGATTTCAACCCCCTCTTGTGTGTATGAGTAAAGTTCCCTTGGACAATTCCTTAGGTTGAGTGGTTTAACATAATGGTAGCAGGGTTTCATGATTTGGGATCGATCCAATTCCTGCAGATCCAGCTTATTCAATCCTTAAAAAGAAAAAAGAAAAAAAAGAAATTACAATCTGATCCACCGGGATTAATTCAGATCCTGATTCTGTATTTCAAAACTCTGATCAATGGATAGTTCAGACTTGACAATCGTGAGTCTGAATGTATTTGCACCCATTGGATTGCCAAGTTCTGGTTTATTAGAAACTGGTTTGGTTTGGTTTGATCAGTTAACTGCATTACTGGTCCCCCGCACTCGGTGCAGAATTGGGCAAAACCCCCAAAAATAAGCAAATTAAGAATGCCAAGCAGGTACCAACTTTGGGGTTGGTAGGAGGGCACCACAGTCGTCCAAATTGTGTTTTATTAATAACTTTTGAAGTAAAGGTTAAGGCCAATAGAGTGGGAGACAGAAAAGAGACTCCCCAGTCCCCATACATAGTGAGAATCTGAGAGGAAAGCAAGAGTTACAGAGAGACACTCATGGCGTCGAGGTTGTGGGCTTCAAGGGCTGCTTCTTATCTTAGGCTCTCTGTTTGTCACAGAGGATTTGCTTCTGGTAATTTATTAACCTTTATATCTCTTTCTTTATCGCTTTTATATCTATATCTATCCTTCCCACAAGGGCTGCTGCTTCTTATCCCAGGATCTCTGTATGAGAGTGGCTTTGTTTCTGCCGAATAAATTATAAATCATGTTATTTATGGATTTGGGAATATGGGTATGATATCTGGCTATTATGAAAAGAATAACAAACAGTGAACTAAAAAATTATAAAGTGATCAACCATGTAGATCTTGTTCAGGGGTGTGTTGTATTGCTAGATCCATGATAATTCCCACACAGATTTTAACTTTTTGAAACGGGTATTGTATAATTTCCTGTGGCGTCTTGACTAATCCGAGTTTTGAAATTTATAATATACTAGACTTTTTTTTCGGCAATCCTGCAGTGCGTTCTGATTATTGATACTGGCGTGTTTATGTATTTGATTGGATGTCAAAGGAAAAGAAAGGAAACATTAGCATCTTGTAATTTAGTCCAAGATTACCTTTTTCATTGATTAATATTCCCCTTCATCCCCACCTCTTTTCCTGATAAACACATGTTATTAGCCTTGAAGCCCTGTTTCAATAACTTTATGTTTTTCTTTAGTCAGATTTTAATGCTGCATTTATTTATCTTTATAATATCCTGCTTCATGATTTTAGGTTTAGGGGCCCTTGCTTGCAGCGTTATAGATTATTCAATTTATGTGGGAAGTTGGTAGGATACACTTTGACTCTAAACATGAAGATTAAGGTGATTTTTCAATTTGTCAGACACTATTTTGAATTCCTTTTTCGAAGGAAAGGAAATAAAGACACAATTTTTTGAAGTTTGGTCCTGCAGTCACCATTTTGATTTCAATTTTCAGACACATACTGCCAATTTTACTGGATAACCCATTTTCTCTGGCTGTTAATGAAAACAAAACCATTTGGGTCTCCTTGTCCGTGACTAATTGCATAATTAATGTGAAAACAGATATTGTAATATATTAATAGTCTGTATGCATGCTTGTTTTCAGGAATTTGCGCACACCAATTACATAGGTTTTATTTTATAGTGATATGGACTAAATAATGTGATGTTATTCAGAAAGTCCATTTCTTTTCGTGCGTGAATTTTTTTTATCATTATAGATACTTTCCACTATGAAAAAAAAGGGACAAATACATTCAACTTAGTTTAGAGATGATACAATAACCAGCTGATACTAAAAAGGTGTGAATCAACCGAAAAGTTGTTCTGGAGAAACCTTCATATGCCATTGAGGATTAATATTTTCATCCAATTGATATTCTATCATGGTATTCCTCCTTGCTGATCCTGGTGATGGGCCATTGACAGGATCTGCCAGATTTATGGTCACATGTTATTTATATGGAATCTGTATTGCTTTTAAAAATTTTTTTTATCTACTGAAATATAGTGAAATTAACTGATTTTGGAAGGAACGGCTTACCCTGCCATATTTTCATTCTGTTAGTAACTTGTCCTTCGTTTTTGCAGTTGTCAAGGATCTGAAATATGCTGACACCCATGAGTGGACCAAAGTGGAAGGCACCTCTGCTACCATAGGAATAACTGACCATGCACAGGACCATTTAGGGGATGTTGTATATGTTGAATTGCCCGAAGTTGGAGCTTCTGTGACACAGGGAAACGGCTTTGGTGCAGTTGAAAGTGTAAAGGCAACCAGCGATATTAACTGCCCTGTTTCAGGGAAAGTGGTTGAAGTCAATGAAGAACTAAACAACTCTCCGGGTTTGGTGAGTTGTGTAACTTCAGATTTTTTGCATGATAATACTCTGGCAAATGACTTTTAACATAGTGAACTTATTGTCAGAATTCTTGTCTTTGTGAGATGGTTCCAGTATGAGATACTTCTTCTAGTAAATTCTTAGAAACCATGTTTGTTTAACCATGTCCAACTTTGAATGGTCCTACCAGGGTTCTGGTAAAGTCACAAGCTGGATAGGTTACAGATTTAATCTACTAATAAAGCACCAATCAATTTTACTTTGTTATTGACATTCTTCCATTTTGAAATTTCTTGTCTTACAGTTTAGTAGTATTGCATATGTAATGTCGTCTATTAGGCCATGGTTGATCCCTTTGACATTTATTGTTTTGAACACAGGTTTTCAGCCTATCACAAATTTAATCCATGCAAAGAATAGTTGTAGATTTATATAGAAATTAGCAGTCTTGGTGTATCTGCATGTCTGACATGGCAAGATTTTGGAACTAACAATGTCAATAATATGTAAGCTGCACTATATGAAGTTCTTAAATGTAATCCCAAATGTACTTGATCTGTTAATTTGTTTGCCATGAACTGGTTACATGTTAGTTATCACGGGCTCTTTGAGTCTGCTGAATCTTGAAATTGTTGTCTAGGGCTTGGGTCGAGGCGAATTTCATGGTGAAATATTGATGAATAGACTTGGTAATATTATATTTCGATTGCTTTTAGTCTTTTGCTACATCACAAATCAGGTTTGGGACATCTAGAAAATATTCAATGCCTATTCAGCATCTCCAATGAAGTAATGAATTGTGAAGATATGAAATTTGAAAAATTGCTGAAACAAAAAATCCTGAAACTGGTGACTGTTGACCATGAAACCAGAACCGTGTTGTAAATCGTGGTGAGAAGCTATTGCTGCTTATGGTGGTACTCTGAAAAGAGGGTTCCTCTTTTGTAGTTGTCCTTGCTTCTGCATTTTTTATTTCAAATACTGCCAGCTGAAGTGAACCAGGATGAAGGTTTACTTTAAACATTACCCTTGTAATGGTTGATGGTGAGCTAGCCATGGGTCAGGTTTGTTCAGAGTGGATTCTATTCCCTTTTTGCAATATGATACAAACACTGGGCTTCTAGTGAACCAGGATGAAGGGTTACCTTGAACATTACCCTTGTAATGGTTGATAGTGAGCTAGCGATGGGACAGGTTCGTTCAGAGTGGATTCTATTTCCTTTTTTACAATATGAAACAAACACTAGGCTTCATGTGTTGCATGAATTATAAATGATTACCTCAGTGGTTCCCTGCTTTTGCATCTTTACAAATAACTCTTCTGATCATCTTCCTTGTTCTCGCTCTACTTTGAAACATAATGAAAGTAGGTTTTCTGGGTTTTGATTGCTGTTTCTGTAACACTCTTGTAGAGTTGGTTATTTCATTGAATTTAACTGTGTTTTAACATGCATTGTAAATATTCTGATTTAGGTTAATGCCAGCCCATACGAAAATGGATGGATTATAAAGGTTGAGATGAGTAATCCGGGTGAGCTGGATTCCTTGATGGACTCCGATAAGTACTCAAAGTTCTGTGAAGAAGAAGATGCTGCCCACTGACCGGGTTAGGGCCACAAGTTAAAGTATAGCCAGCGACCGAAGTGCGATTTTTTTTCTTCATTTATATTATCTTCAACACAAGTTGTCATTCTCTTTTTGTTTCTAATTTGTGGAGTTGTAGGGATCTTAAGTTGGAATTGTCTTTCTGAGAATAAATTTGATTCGTCTTTATGCCTGCTTCATTGCCAGATTGATTCTGAACCTATAGAGGTAACTCCAGTTTCCTCTAGAAATATTGAATATAAAATTGAAATTACTAAGTTCTACATTCTAAAGAACAAGACGACAATTCTTGTTGCTGCTTGTTTGTCATTTTCTCTCAAAACCCACTCTTGCATCCCTGTTAGTACTCGAATTACAAAATAGATGGAAATGTTTTACAAAAAAGATTGAACTGTTTTTGTTGCAAAATGAGTATTCCCATGTGCATGGGATTCACATATATTATTAAGACCCAACTTTTTAATGAAGCCACTTGAACTGAACATTGACATGTATGCAGGGGACCTTGGAGTCTACAAAATCTAGGACTCATGTAATCTAATCTGCATATAATAGATATTTGGGTCGTTGAGCTTGTCTCAATTGGCCGTTGAGGAATGCTTTCGCCCCTTTTAAAATATTAGAAGATTGTAGATAAGCCACCAAATGAGATCCTTTGGCAAATCAGACCCTACTTCCGAGAGTCGAGATGGCAGAGGACTAAACCCAATTTAGCTAAAGATGTCTGAAATTTGCATAAGATGTCTGGGTTGGATCTGCAGTAGTCCTAAAAATTCTGCAATTCATCTCTCCATGAAGCTCACAAAATTGTATGAGTAACAACAGAGCAAGGCAAACTAGATCATTCTGTGGAAGTAAAAAATGACCATATGAGTTGAATGACAAAAGACCCAGGAGTGCAGGCAAGCCAAGTTATTTTTATCCGTTGAAAGGAGAGATAAAAATAGTTTAAGCCAGCCTTAGGTGGCAACCTAGGTCTGGTGTCTATGCCTTTCTGGCATGCCAACAGGCTCAGCATCAAAATTGTCCGCGGTGAGGTCCAGTGAGCATTGGACAGCTGGGGTACATGGTCAGCCCCCTCAGCAGTTAGATGCTCACTGCACCTCATCACTTGCTGTAGACAATTTGAGTACATCCACGTCATACTCTTCGGGCTTCTCATTCTTCCGTCTTGAAACATGGACCAAATTAGAATCTGACATTTGTGTAAATCAACAATGAAATCGATAAGATGATGTGGCACCCCTGTACAGACATCCACTTACATCTTAACAAGCACCCTTCACAGCATGTCTAGAAGGATATTTGCCAACTATTGGCAACGTGTATGAACGGTTTGTTTGACCCAAGACCCTTATATATACTAAGTTTCAACAAGATGAATTGGCCAACAGGTAAAATAAAGTTAACAAAAATATGAACGGTTTGTTTGACCCAAGACCCTTATATATACTAAGTTTCAACAAGATGAATTGGCCAACAGGTAAAATAAAGTCAACAAAAATATATCTAAGGCTATGGAAGGATGCATGACAATTAATATGATTGAAAAATACAAGTGCATATTGTAATAATGGGATGTCATATGATTGAATCTGAGAATAAAATCTGATATACGTGATCAACCTAAATCATTTACCGTGGATCCTTATCACCCTTCCATGTGGCATAAAAGAGGATGGTCATCTATAGATTTTTTTAAGGATGAGGCATGCAAAGAGTTCTTAAAGGCATAAGAAGAACAAGAACAATTAATAATAAAAGAAATATCGAAGAAGTGCCATAATTAATGATGAACATAATGCAATTAAACAAGATGATAAAGGGAATACTATGGTACGCTGAACAATGACCAAATAAAGTAGGTTATGTTTTTGAAGGAAATGATGATCGAGTTTCTTGCATCTGGTGGAGTTTAAGAATCTATGGCCATTCAAGGAGATCCTGAAATGACATTGATGGTAGTGTCTGCAATAACACTTGTTGTTGTTCTCGAAGGAGGTCGTTCAGCCAATCTCTCTCTTCAGTCAAGATCACAGATTGAACTACAAACAGAACAATTATTTACTTCAATTATTGCTTGTAATAACTCTATGTAGTTTCATATTATGTAATTAAGGTATACAAAATTTCTTCTAAATCATCTTACCTTCCTCAGATTGTTTCAAACTTGTAAGTTCGTCCATTCTTTCGCTCATGTTGTGGTTTTCAATAACAAGTTCACAAAATTTGAGATCATATTTAGAGACTTGCGAGATCAACAAAGCTACTTCTGTCTGTAGAAGAGATTCAGAGAAAAATATAAATGATATCATAACAAAGTTCAGACTTATATATAAACAAAAACAAAAAGTCTCTGCATGGAGGGAGGGAGGAGGGGAGTATTTATCAAGAATTGATTTTTTTTTTTTTACTTGTAATGCATTCACTCTTTGCTCAAGTTGAGCAACATATTCCACCTTTCGCATCCTATATTTTTGTGCAGATATTCGATTTGATAAGATCCTATAAGAGAAGAAGAAAAGTTATAAAAATTTAGTTTATAGCTAGGATAAAAAAAAGAAAAAAGAAAAAAAAAAAAGAGGCAATAAAAGTTGAAGTTATGGAGATCAAGCATGGTGTACCGTTTTTTCTTTTTTGGATCCACTTTAGGATCAATTTTACGATTCAATTTGTAGTCAATCTGTCTAGGATTGTTGATGAAATCTAGTAGGGATGGAATAATATGATTATCATCACCATCATCATCGGAGAGCAATATGATATCTTTGATGCCATTGTTGTTGGGATCCCCAACTACTCCTTGTGGTACCATACTAATGTCAGCGGCGAGTTTATTGATTGTACCACTCATTAATCCAAACGATGGATATATATGATTATGATCTGCTTCATAATGTGATAAATATGTATTCATATCCATTGGAAGCTCGATAATGTTGAGAAATGTTGATGATGATGATGAGCTACTTTGGATTCGGTTCATCATCGAACTTCCAATTGGCTTTGGGTACTTAGGTGGCAAATCGATGGTTGAAATGTTATTTTTTCTGGCCATTGTTACCAATACAGCAAAATCCCAAACTTCTGTTTAGAAAAGTAAGAAAGAAAAAATGGTCAGCAGCCTATAGATACAACAATAAAACTACATTTTATGTATAAAAGAAAAAAGAAAAAGGACCAAGTTTTTCTAAGACCACATTCACCATGGCCATCATGACCACATACAATTGGAAAGGGGAAGGGGGAGGGGAGAGGTGGAAAGTGATGGAGTCACATCTGAACTGTTCCATCATTCAGCCATTGGTGAAAGAAAACTTTATCGATAAAAAAAAAAAATTCAAAATTTCAATACTAGTTTTAGAAGAGAAGAAAATCGTTCGCTTCTCCATTGACACCTTTGAATACTAACCAGGGATGTACTCTCTTGGTTGTAGCTTTGCTTTCCTCGCTATTGCAAAGGAGAGAACGGGGAATGTGTTTCTCTTTCCTCGCTATTGCAAAAGAGAGAACGGAGAATGTGTTTCTTATGGTAAACCACATGTTAGAACACATTCATATATTGCCAGTCATTTAGTCTCAAAAACCGCAAGTAAAATCGTATTGGTTCTCGAATTTGAAATAGATAGAAAATTCTTAACTAGGTAGATTACTACGTTCTAAATGTGCCCTTGGTGTAATCCCGCCTCAAACATATCTGTTTTTATCCATAAATCATATCAAGATTTGAACTAGATACAACGTATTGCACATAGATATAGAAGATGAGCACATTAAAAAAAAAAAAAATTACATATATAAGATGAACAAATATAAGAAAAAAAAAATAGAGGGTGGGGGTTGGGATTGTTGAATTTTTCATAGAGATTCATACTTTTTTTTTTTAATATATGAAATAAAAATAAAAATCATTTCAACCATTGTAAGAATTAGGCGATTCACTAGAATGCTTTATTTGGTGAGAACATTGGAGCTACATTTTGCAGAATTTACTAAATAAATTCATTTTCCACACTAAATCATTATAATTTACATGACTATGTCAATCATAATCGTTTTTCAATTTGAAATATAATTGAAATAAGATTTGTAAGGGGATTTGTCCATTGTGTTTTTGTTTACATGTGTTACCTACTAACAAGTACAAGGTTGTGTTTCTATTTATTTGTGGTAACCTAAGTATATATAGATAGTTACAATGGACCGCCACAACAATAGATGCCATTTAAAGGTAAATAGCATGTTTGTTAATAGAATTTTTATAGAAAACAAAAATATCCAGTATAACTGAGTCCTGCCCAGTTTCCAATTAAACTCACTTTTTCCACATTAAATCTTTATAACCTTCTTGAAGTCTTGAACACGTCAGTCCTACTCATTTTCCAATTTGAAATATAATAATAATAATAAAAAAAAGACTAGATCTATAATTGGAGTTTTAGGTTGTATTTTATTTACTTATGGTAACGTAAGTACATATGGGCAATAGCAATGGACCACCAAGACATACAATAGATGTCCTATAAAGATAAAAATAACATATCTATTAAAAAAATCCAGTAGAGTTGCCAATTAAACTCATTTTCAACATTAAGGCTGCTTTAGGTAGTTATCTAGAAAAAAGTTTCTATGGAAACAAAAAACGAAATAAAGTGTATGATGTCAATTTGGTGTATTTCGATTTTTTAGAATGAAAAAGAAAAAAAAAATGTTAGAAATGCAAAATGATGGAATGATGAAACCTTGTTCCATCATTTTGATTTCGTTCCAAATACAAAAATAAATAATAATAATAATAATAATAATAATAAATAGGATAATTGTTCCTAAAACAGATTCATCAAAGACCCTTTTTTTTTAACGGTATTTTGATACATAAATTGAAAATTATATGATGTTTATGGAATTGAATGACTACCAAATGTAGCCTAAATCTCTATAAACGACTTGAACATGTTATTCATGCTCATTTTTAAATTTAAATATATTTGAAAAGTCAAGGTTTTTTTTTTTTTTGTAAAAGAAAAGTCAAATTTAGGAGTTATTGAAGAAACCTTAGTACATATAGATTGTAGAATGAACCACCAAAATAAAAATGTCCTATAAAGATGAAGAAATAATCAATTTGGAACCAAGAGTTAATAAACGGACTTTTATGGAGGTTGAATGTAGGATCACCTGTTTGCTGAAAAAAAGAAGATGTATGATCACGTGGTTAAACATGTGAGCATCCAACACCCATTCAATTTATTATCATTATAAGGGTAATGAGAGATATATTTAAAAATAAAAAAGATAAATTTAAAAGAAAAGAAAAGAAAAAACAGACAAATATTTAATGCTTACATGTTCAACTAAATGATTATACAAATAGTGGATCCAATCGCAGTTTTATGTCCATCACCAATGCTTATTGGTGATCGAGACTTTGAATGCCCCGAACCGTTAAAAGAATCAAGATTGAATCTTACCTTCACTAAAAATTTTGTGAGGCTACGTTTGGTTACATATGGAACGTTTTTCTGCCTTAAGGGACCCGACTGATGAAGAACCGCCCCGATAACCCGTCCGATTTGACACCCTGAAAGTGCCCGCCCACCGTAACAAAATAAGTTTTGGATCTTCTACACATACGGTCAGAAGATGCCAAGTAACTCACTTTATAGACTTAAAATGGCAATGAATAGACACTTGGCATTCTCTGACTGTATATGCAACAAGCACGTACGTGCAGAGGAACTCAAAAATTTTTGAACACTCAGCGCATCGGTCGTGGCCCTGTCCCTCCGACGTATCCTCCTCACCATCCCTTAGAAAGATATTTAAAATCTGCTTATCCCTTCGCTCTCTCTTACTTGCCATCCAGACTCCATTGAGAGGAAGAGAAAGGAAGAAGAAGAAGAGCTAAGAGAAGGAAATTTAGAAATGGTGAAGATCTGCTGCATCGGAGCTGGGTACGTGGGTGGCCCAACAATGGCTATGATCGCCTACAAATGTCCTGACATCCAAGTCGTCGTCGTTGACATCTCCGTTCCCCGCATTAACGCCTGGAACAGTGATCGCCTCCCCATCTTCGAACCTGGCCTCGACGAAGTCGTCACTTCCTGCCGCGACAAGAACCTCTTCTTCAGCACCGACGTCGAAGCACACGTTGCTGAAGCCGATATTATCTTCGTCTCCGTCAACACTCCCACCAAAACACGAGGTCTCGGTGCCGGCAAAGCCGCTGACCTCACATACTGGGAATCCGCCGCTCGAATGATCGCCGATGTGGCCAAATCCGACAAGATTGTCGTCGAGAAATCCACGGTTCCAGTCAAGACTGCAGAAGCAATCGAAAAGATCCTCACCCATAACAGCAAAGGCATCAATTTCCAGATCCTCTCTAACCCTGAGTTCCTTGCTGAGGGTACTGCAATTGAAGATCTTACGAATCCCGATCGTGTCCTTATAGGCGGCCGAGAGACCCCAGAGGGCCAAAAGGCTGTTGCTGCCCTGAAAGCTGTCTATGCCAGGTGGGTTCCAGAGGATCAGATCATCACCATGAACCTCTGGTCCGCTGAGCTCTCCAAGCTCGCTGCCAACGCCTTCTTGGCGCAGCGGATCTCATCCATCAATGCCATGTCTGCCCTCTGCGAGGCCACTGGTGCAGACGTGTCCGAGGTGGCTTACGCCATTGGCAAGGACACGAGGATTGGAGGGCGGTTCCTAAATGCGAGCGTCGGGTTCGGCGGTTCTTGCTTCCAGAAGGACATCCTCAACCTCGTCTACATCTGTGAATGCAATGGGTTGACCGAGGTGGCCAATTACTGGAGACAAGTGGTTCAGATCAACGATTACCAGAAAGCTCGATTCGTGAATCGAATGGTGTCGTCGATGTTTAATACTGTATCCGGAAAAAAGATTGCAATTCTTGGGTTCGCATTCAAGAAGGATACCGGTGATACTAGGGAGACGCCGGCGATTGATGTGTGTGATGGATTATTGGGGGACAAAGCGGAGCTCTCGATCTATGATCCACAGGTGACGGAGGATCAGATCGGGCGAGATCTGGCGACGCACAAGTTCGATTGGGATCACCCGCAGCACTTGGTGCCCACTGGTCCTACGGCCAAAAAGAATGTAACTTTGACTTCGAGTGCTTACGAGGCGGCCATGGGAGCTCATGGTGTGTGTATATTGACCGAGTGGGATGAGTTTAAGACTCTGGATTATCAAAAGATCTATAATGGAATGGAGAAGCCAGCGTTTATCTTTGACGGAAGGAATGTGATTCATGTGGAGGCGCTGAGGAAGATTGGGTTCATTGTGTATTCGGTTGGGAAGCCATTGGATGCTTGGATTAAGGATCTTCCAGCAGCGGCTTAATTAGAACCGAATAGTCGGCCACGGTGATGATGATGTTTGATTGTTTGTTTTGATCTCATGTCTTTCTTTGGTTTTTGAAATTTTGATTCATAATATATATAGGATTTTTTTTTTTTTTTTTTTTTTTTTTTAATCCCTCCCTCCATGCTTGATCGTCATCTTCATCGAATTTCGGTTTTGAATTGGATGGAGAAATCAGTGTTAAGCTATTAATCGAGTATTGATTGCTCACTGTAAGCAGAGGAGAGTGAGGGGATTTTGATTTGATTCTTGTCTTCCAGTCTTCTTTTCTTTGATTTCTTTTAATTAATTGAAATTTTCATACTACTTATTCCATTTTTGTTTCATTATTTGTCTTTCTTTCTATTCTCCTGCAATTTTGGACTGCTGAAGAGAAAATTTATTGTAAACTCTCATGTCGCTGGTTATTGGTCCCTGATATAAATACCCAAACGAAACAATTAATACAAGAGGCTTTTTTTATTATAGAGGAGCAATAAACAAGGTGAAACAAATTATTAGGCACCTTGCAAGTGCTGAAGATACTCTCCCTAGCAGAATCTGGAATGGAGTACTTTATCCTCTGCTTGTGTTTGAAACGGATTTAAGACTTTGATATGTGAAGTTTGGATGCTTCCTTCTCGTTGCAAAGTAGCACTTGCGGAGTTGCATGTGCTTCCATATGAGCTTCGTACTTTTCCTGGGAATTGCTGTTTACCAGGTACTTAATCCTATGTTTGTTGTAAGCCTATGTTTGTTGTAAGGGAATTAAAAGAAAGAGAAATCAAATCAATATTAACTTTGTGTGGGCATATATAGACTATAGATGTACAAGAATGCGAGCAAGAGGTGCAGCTCAAGGGAATCTAACAAGGATTATAACGGAAAATACCAGATGGGATATTAGACACAAGAGGTCTAGATTGACTTTCAAGAGATTGTTCATTGGTTTGATGCTACTACTAATCATGGTTTCTACAAAACACTGAAGATGTTTAATTCTGAAACTATTCAGATAAAAGGGTGGAACTGTAATATCTATAGCTACTGTAATATCTAGTTACTAGTATTGCATACTCTTAGCCCTGTTATATGACATTTTTGGTTGATTTTAACTGCCATCTATCGTCAGCAATAGGAAAAAAAAGGCCAGCCCACATCAGTATATAGCAACAACAAAAAAAGCTGAAGCCTATAAAGACCACAACAAAGGAACTACTCGATGCCAAATGCATCAAAATTTGAAAATCCCACACAGAAAGACTGCTATCCACCAGGGTACTAAAACAAGGAATCAGTATCTTAATGGGGTCCAGAAGAGTGTAATCCGATCCCATTTGGATTGGGCCAGAAGAGTCTCTGCTTTTGTTTTTCTTCTATCAACTGTAGCTTTCTGTTTGAACTTGAGAGGGAAGGAATAAGTACATAAACCTTTTATAACCTAAACGCTACCTTAAATTTTAAACTCTGGTGGATGTGCCAAACTTCCGTTCAAACAACCGGTGCAGGAGGTAAATCTGGAGAACACTGGCCCCAATGAGTGCTGCAGATTCAAATACGGCCTTCTGGACTGCCCTTCGGCTCATTGCTTCATTCACTGCAGTCCGATTGCAAGAACACAGTTAGTTCTTGAAAACCAATGAAACCTTCATTACATAACTTAATGAATTATCCATTTGGATTTGTGTTTACAAGGAAAGGTGCAACTAGCTTCTTCCAAAGCGAAATATTCTTACAGGTCCTTCCTCATTTACTGGAAGTGATAAATCTACTATACCATTCTGCTTAGCATACGGGGGCTGTCTCTCTGCCTACTCCGTTCTGATGGTAACATCTTTTTGGACTTCTAAACAAGTGGGAAATCAATGAGATATGCAGACATCTCTGAATGTGGGCTGCACACTCGATTTCACTAGTGGAATACTGAATTGGTCACTAAATAAATAGCATCACAGCAAGGACAAGGGTTCTATTTTCTTCGAGGATAGAAAAGAGGAAATATAGAGTTCTAAGACAGACCTATTGCCTGGCGATCAGTTTGAGCTTCTAGCCAGTGCTGCTCAAACTGTATGTTGTATAGAGATTCCTCTAACTTCTCTATCTGATCCAACAAGGGCTTGAAGTGCTCTGCACACATTCACAAAAGTTAAGAGAGAAATTCCCAGAAGTCCACATTAACGTTGAGAAAAAATCCCCACACCCCAGGAAAAGAGAGGGGGTTTTTTTTTTTGAGGGAGGGGGGGGGGGGGTGGGGGATTAACTCAGCTCTCTTACCATCTTTAGCATGTTGATCATGGTAAGTAAAGTGACTAACATGTACATCGAAGTCGATGGTCTCATGATAAGGAGACTTGTTAG
The DNA here is from genome assembly GCF_013358625.1 of Macadamia integrifolia. NCBI lineage: Eukaryota > Viridiplantae > Streptophyta > Magnoliopsida > Proteales > Proteaceae > Macadamia > Macadamia integrifolia. Next base: position 1,163,386 of record NC_056569.1, read on the forward strand.
TGAAACAGAATTGGTGAAGCCCTTTCTTTTGAGAAATGAATTCAAACTTCTCACTTGTCTTGTCACGCGAATCATGGATTTGATCACCTAGAGGTCCCTTTACCTGACGATTTCAAAACCTTGGGATTAATTTCCGGAATTAAAACTCAAATGATCCCCAGCCAAGCATGTTTCTCTGGAGGAAACAGATATAACAATATATCATAGAGATCACACATTGAGGAAATAATGCAATCATAAGGCAAGAACAAAGCCTGTTTTGATGTTATTTGGATATAGGCCTTGTATTTTGTCGAGTGTGCTTCATTATTAGGCCCAAATATTAGGACCTAGGGGAACACGAATTTTCTTGAAGAGTTTAGTAAAGTGTAGCATGAGGAAGGTTAACTATACAAAGTCTAGTTTCTATTCTTTAATGTGTCCTATGTTGAGTCAAAAAAAGTACTAGGAGTTTATTTTTTAGGGGAGGGGATCTACATGCCACTCTCACGTATTGGAATCTCCCACTCCAACCCAATGGGCGCACGGGTGAAAGTCCCTCACAATTCATATCCAGAGGGTCCACATGGTCAAGGAAGACAGAGTGTGTCAGATAAATATATGACCACTTCTTTTAGCTTATTTTTAATAGTTTATTTTTCTTTAAGAAAGACTCAAATTAGGAGTCCTGAAGTAGTTAGGACATTTCTCTTAGAAGAGTTTCTAACTTTTTTACACTTCTATATAAATTGATGTAACCCCTACTGTTTTAGTGGAAGTTGTGGAACAAAGAATATATTTTGTGTGAGGGGAGCTGTGCTTATCAGGGCCAAGTGAATGCTGTTCTCTCATAATTCACTCCTATATGATTATTTCATCTCTCAAATTTCTCTCCATTATTATTCTCGTTTCTCAAACTTACTGTTCACAGGTGCTGCTCACAGCCCCATAAGAGTGCCTTGTTTCTTATTCTTTACTTTTATTTAATCAGCAAGAATAAAATAATAACTTTTCATTCAACCGAAAGAAGATAATTACACGTGTAGATGCATCCATATATACCCCCCCCCCTAAAAACAGGAAAAACCTATACATTAGAATAAAGAAATATTAATATAAATAAAACTCAAAAAGGAAATCATTCATAAATCAAAATCAGGATGGGACACAATTCCTATCTAACCCAATTAAAAATTAAACAAGCTAAAGACCAATTTGTTAATATGTGACAATAACAACACAAATTCCTGGGAGAACTCTAGGACGGTCTTAGAGCACCCTCCTCTTTATTTCCCCTCCATAAACCCCATGCCCCAGCATATGGAAGTAAATTTCATAAAATACTCCTTGTTCCTTTAAAGAGGCTCTTTGAACACTAAATAAACAAATAATGAACATCTGCAGGCTGTCATGTAATCAATAGGGTGTGGAAGACCGCCTTTGAGAGTAGATACTTATGTTTGGGTTTTTCCTTTTCACAGGCACCAACCCTGAGTATTTTATAACAAAAGGGTTACCATCTTCCTAAGGGACGTTATATTTGTTTGCATCAATAGGAGTTGGTGACTCGGTAGCTCACCTCTTTCTTTCATGCAATTTTGCAGGGAAGTTTGTACATATTTCTCGAGTCTCCACCCAACACCTTTCTGTCCTCTTCTCACAACTGGATCTCATAGCCATAGAGAAGGCTAACAGATTATACACTTCCCCATTTCCCTCTTCATCAGTTTTATTCTAAAATGTAGAAACCATATCACTCTCCCATCCCAAAGGATCCACTTTCCTAATTCCTCTTTTTCACTCAAACTCCCTACCAGGAATCCATCAAAAAAAAAATTTTTTTTTTGGGGTGAGGGGGGGTGGGGGGGATTGGGATTATTTGTTTCTTCAAATTCTATAAACCTAACCCTTTTCCTTCCTCTTCTTTTGTAGTTCAGCACACAGCCAACAAAAAATACAAATCAAGTATCTAACTAATTTAGAACACTTGGGTTTCACAATTAAATTAGTCTTCAAGAATGAAATCAAACCAAATTACTCTAGAGCTACAATTGACTAGGATGAAACTTTGAGACAATACAAAGGTAAAACTAAGGTTACGGTTCAGAAGAAATCGTGGTAAATGATTGTGTGAAAAGATATTAGGGTTTTGTGATGTTGCATGGACTAGAGTCTGTTATGGCTGGAGAGAGAACGAGAGCAGGTTGCCAACAAGAAATCCCTTCTGGTTGGCAGGCCTGTTTCTACCATGTGGCTAGTTGTATAAGGCCAAAATTTAGTGGAGACCTCCCTACTCACATGCCAAGTTCAACCCAGTTCACCAGCATGGCATGATGACACAGTAGAATTTTTTAGACTACCAAAAAGAGTACAGATTAATGGAAGCACGGACATACATGGGAGGGTTTGCCACGATATGGGAGAGTAAACGACTGAATTTGGGTCTAAAATTTGACATGCATCCAATCTAGATCATTCCGTAAACATCAAATATCCAGGATTGCCATATCATCCTTCCACACGGCACAAATAAGTGTGCCAACCAGGATGGAATCATGGTTTGCCCAACCAGGAATCTTTTTACCATAAAAGAACTTCTTAAAGGCTAAGGTTTGGTGTCTATCAAAGTTCGAATGGTTATAGGGATTAATCTAGCAGGAGATGGGTGCAGAAAGGAGAGGCTTGATGGAAAACACGGGTGAAAAGGCTAGCCGTTTGGGTAGAATGGCTGCTGTAACAGAGGGATAAAAATAGAGTTATAAGGGAGGAACAAGAGAACAGATTGTTTCCTAGGAAGTAGGAACTACTTGGGGTTTTAAGAATGAACCTTTAAAAAGAGGCCTGTGAATCCGTAGAACAGTGCCAAAACTTGAGAGAAAAATCCATTACTGGTTGAAAAATTCATGCAGGAGGTAAAGCCTCATATACACTTGGTAAGTCGCAAAGTAAAAGGTACTTACTAAAGGCAAAGCAGTACAGAATACCCATGTCATTAAACATGCTAAACCACATTTCATGTTGATATATCACATTCGTTATCTAAACTTCTCTCCTACTTTTCCAATACCAATCTGGAAAATTTCCTTTCTCTTTCCCACTTCCCCACCACCCTCAAAAAAAGATAAATAAATAAAGAAGGAAGAAGAAGAAGAGTAGATGAACCTTAACATAAGACACAACGCAATGTAGGCTACATATTTTGAATGAGAAACAAACAGTAAAACTTGAGCAAAACTCTGCACTCAATTACTTGGGGTAAACAAGACTCACCACAAGATCTACACCATCATAACTAATATGCCATCGTGCGTCAGCCTTAATTACAACAAAGGAGACATGAACTGTATCCCCTTCATATTCAATATTATGAGAGAAGCACTCTTCCCTGTCAATCACGAATCTTACACCAACTGCTGATTGCAAGCCTGATATGAACACCAGAAATACAACGACAAAAAAATTTGAGGACCATTTTTCCATCTGCATATGTGATATGACAACAATTTCATATTTAGTATTGGTTAATCTGACAAAACTACCAAATTAGAAAAGTAAGTGACCAAAAAGCTGTGAGGTAGATAAAATAACAGAAATAAGTAACACAGAGCCTGATAATAAAGTTTATTTCTAAATCTGTACACCTTAAAGTTTGCATAGTAGCCCAAACAAGTTACTTAAGCAAGTTTATAACACTAAATTGTGTAACAGACCAACAGCGCCAAAACTGTACAACAAGCGCATTTTCGACCAAGCTTCCCAGAAAATTGAATATCGAGACCAATAATAATGAAATTCAGGGAGTGGAGAACCCCCAAAACCCTCTTTAAGAACGGCTGGTCAATCCAAATAAGAAGCATAAAAAAGAAAAACTAAAACTCCTCAAAGCTCGCAGCCCATCAGCTTGCACAACCAACATAGAAAAACAATTTTAAACCCATCAAAACTTAGACTTTTCAAGCAATTTCATAGCTCGTACTAATATCAGAATAAGGGTAACTTGGAGATCTGTGATTAACCCCAATAAATCATATAAGCGAAAAAAGGAAACACACAAATCTAGTGAGAGTTGTGAGATTCACCTCTAATTATTTTTGCAGAAATCAGATGAATAGTATAAACCTTCGGGCTCCCAAGTCCTATTACACAGTCAGCGATGAACAAAACAGCAGTCAAATTGTTTGTTGGGCAAAGCTTGGATCATAAAAGAGAAATCAATGTCAAGAATTTAAATACAAGTAAAAAAATAAAAGAAAAAATCTATCCATAGCTTCGTAGATTACCGCGGGTGGGTGTGCAACTGCTGACTGCAGATGGGATCGCCGGTGGGGAGAACGGGAGCTCTACTGTTCGTGGGGCTAAACTAAAACTGTAAACACGGAATAGAACTCTGGAGAGGAGGGGTCCACCTAAGTTGTGGATGATCTGGACCGTCTATCGACGTGGCTTGAATCTAGATTGTAGAGTGTCCGTGAAGTTTTTTGTTTTCTCGACGACCTCTTTGGACTTTGTGTTTGAAATTAGAAGGCCCCGCAATGTAGGGGTGTCAATTCCTAAACCGAATCGGTAAAATCGGCCGGACCGAATCGATAACAACCCGGATCGAATCGAACCGAAGCCTTATTGGTTCGGTTCGGTTTCGAGTATTGTAACCCCAAAATCAAACCGAACCGCACCGAAAACCGGATGAACCCGAAACCAAACCGAAACCGGCTCAAAACCCGGACCGAAACCGAAACCAAACCGGTAAGAAACCGAAACACTCCATAATTCATTAAAAAAATCAAAATTTGAATAGTTTTGTATACATTTGTATGGAAAATCGAATCCAAACTAGACCAAAAACCAAAACCAACCCGGTTACAAATCGATTTAAGAAACCGAAGTTCAACAATTCATCATTTGGTTGTTTCCTAATGGCTCCACACCGGTTTAAAAAACCGATCCAAACCGAAATGAACCTAATAAATCCAAACCGGTACCAACCCGAACCCAAATCGCACCGAAGCCGACACCGGACCGAAACCGATAAATCCTTAATGGGTCGGTTTCGATCACTTCCAAACTCACACCAAAACCGGTGGAACCGGACCGAAACCGCACCAACCCGGACCGTTGACACCCCTACAATGGGGATACTTTCTTGTATTCTTTGATGTTTGTTCTAAAGAAAACCCAAAAACTGACCTTTGGTTGTTATTTCTTATCCTTTTCCTTCTATTTTGGTATTTTATTTTGGGGTTACAAGAGCGGGACCACATATTGCTCTTTCTTCCCTAAGCTGATGGGATCCGGCTCCTCTCCATAGACGGCATCACCCAAATAGTGTCTATAGGGGCCTACGTATGTGACACATGTCTTTAAAGATCCTCTACCCCCAAAAAACCTAACCATGCATGAGAGCTTTTCAATCTGTACTCGAGCACTTTTAATCAAATTAGGTGCCGTTTGATAACACTCTGGGAGAATGTTTCTGGTGTTCTTCTATTCTGCGGGAATGTAAATAGAACAGAAATATGTTTGGCACGTCCGGTTCATTTTTTTATTCTCCCGGAATGAACCAATGAAAAAGAATGAGTAAAGAATACATTGCAAGAGTACCAAAAAGTTGCTTTTCTATTCTTTTAGAAATTTAAAAGAACAAACCTATTCATAACCCCACAATTTCTTTTCTCCATCTCCGGACCAAAAACCCCCAAATCCTAAGGAGAGCCTGCAATAGGTTTTCACTCTCGGTCGCGGCTTCCTGCAACTGTCGCCGCTTCCCTGCAACGGTCGTCGCTTCTCTCCTCTCGGTCGCTGCTGCCCTCTCTCTCCTTCGCCGCTTCAACGGTTTTTCCTCTCGGTGGCAGGTTGGTCGCAGGTCAATCGCCGCTTCCTTCTATCTCTCTCTCGGTCGCAGGTCGGTGGCAGGTCGATCGCCGGTCGCCGGTCGCCGGTCGCCGCTTCCTTGCCTTTCACGATCGTGCCTCCTTGCAACTCACGATCAAAGCCGCCGCTTCCCTGCAACTCACGATCAAAGCCGCCGCTTCCCTGCAACTCACGATCAAAGCCGCCGCTTCCCTAAAAGAAATTATATTGTTGTTGATCAAAGCCGCCGCTTCCCTAGAGAGAGAAACCGGGTGGAAGAAAATGGTGTAAATGCTAAGTGGCGGCGAAGAGGGTAAGAGCCGGTCGAAGCCAAACGATGGGGAGTCGACAACGCCGAGGGTGTTGATGATTCTTTCGTTCGTTATGGAGAGACTGGTGACTCGAAATGATGGGTTGGTGGTGGTGCAGAGAGGTGGCTTGAAGGAACAACCACCACAACAGGTGGTGGAAGGTGAGGTGAGGTCGCCGCCGGGAGGGAAGGGGTTGAATGCTTTTCATGGAGTAAGAGCACCGAGTATTAGCATATCAAAGTACTTGGAGAGGATATATAATTACACAAATTGCAGCCCTTCTTGCTTCGTGGTGGGGTATGTTTATATAGATAGGTTGGTGCATAGGCATCCTAACTCGCCTGTGGTTTCTCTCAACGTCCATAGGTTGCTGGTTACTAGTGTCATGGTTGCATCCAAGATGCTTGATGACTTGTAAGCTCTCTCTCTCTCTCTCTCTCTCTCTCTCAAGATACACACAACACAGTTTATTTTGTCTGGGGCTAATGAATTAGGTGATTGATTGATTAATTTTTGTGGGTTATTGAGAGATTGTGTTTGGGTAGTGGGGTGAATTTGAAGCCAAGTTATTGAGGGGTTATGGATCAAAGTTAATTGGTATTTTAAGTGGGTTTTGATGGCTTAATTGGTGATCAAGTGGGTTCTTTGTGTCTTGATTAGTTCTTGGAGTTGAATTGTTGGGTGTCGTGATCTACAAAGCTCTGATGCATGGGTTCTGTTCTAAATTGAGCTTGAACTGCTGGTTCAGTATCTTAGGGTTTTAATTTGTAATGAAAACTGGGGTGGAAGGTTGTTAGGAGGTTAGGTTTGTGGAGAGATAGGTCTTGACTCTGGAGTAGGAGAGCTACCAGCGTCAATGATCCAGATTTCTTTGGCAGCAATTGGGGAGGTGGGTTTTTGGTGGATATACATATAGAAGGTTAGGTTGTATCTGGTTTGGTTATTGAACTACTTTTGGATCAGCTTGTTGAGCCAGCTTGAAGTTTTTTTTCTTTTAGGGTGAGGTGGGGGTAAGAGAGTAATGCTAGTAGGGTTTCCCTTCTCCTCTGCCCTCGTCTGCCATGAATGACACGTCTAGCATTCACTACAATACTTCATCTTTCACACCGGAAAGTTTTCAGGCAGAAGAGATAGAATTGAATAGATTTACTTATACTAGGCAATTTACTGAGTATTGCCATGCTAGGCAATTCACTACATTTAGAATTTCACCTGGAAATACCAATGAACAACTTGAG
>NC_056569.1:1170780-1177514 GCF_013358625.1 Macadamia integrifolia
AAAAACAGAAAAAACAAAAAAAACAAAAAAAACAAAAAACAAAACGTCATATTCGCTTTTTTGACCGAATCCTTAAATTAATCAATCGATTAATTCTCCGCCCGAATAATTCCCGAATCCGAATTTGCCAACTATGGGCGAAACTAGTGAAGCATTTTGTTTGTTGGTCTACTTGATATCACAAACATAAGGCTAATATCTGCAGTTGCATAAAACCTCTTTCCTTCTATCTTCTTTCAGCTTCTCCAGCTGGGAGATCACCATACTCATTGAAACACCTGAAATATCATCCACATTGGATGACTCAAAATGCTTAGCAGTAAGACTAGTCTCCTCATTGCTGATATTGTTCACCATTGAGGAAAGCTCACCTATCTGATCTGTATTGTTCTTGTCGGTTTCATTTTGAGTGGTTGTCTCCTGCAGTTGAAGTGCATATTCTAGATTCCATAACACATCCCCCATTGTGGGCCGATCAACACCATACTCAGCTAGGCATTTTGCAGCTGTGTCTACAAATTTCTTCAAAGAATCAGGTCTAATTTTATTGGCAAGATTAGAATCTATGATTTGCTCTATCTGTCCTCTCTTTTGCCAATGCAATGCCCATTCAACCAAGTCAGCCATCACTCTTGGAAGGGATGTATCAACTGCAGGTCTTGCACACAAGGCTTCAAATAAAACCACCCCGAATGAGTACACATCTGTCTTCTTGGTCAGTTGTCGTCTTCAGAAATACTCTGAATCAAGATACCCAAAACTTCCTTTAACTGCAGTGCTCACATGGCTCTGGTCGATTTCACATGTCTTGGAAAGCCCGAAATCAGCAACCTTCACCATAAGATTCTCATCAAGTAAGATGTTGGCAGACTTGACATCTGGGTGGATAATTGCCTTCACAGAACCAGTATGAAGGTAGTGAAGTCCTCTGGCTGATCCAATGCATATCTCGAGCCTGTGTCTCCAACTCAATCTGGGAAGATTTTGGCCGTACAAATGATTCTTGAGGGTCCCGTTTTCCATGTACTCATAAACTAGGATCATCTCTTTACTCTCATCACAGTAGCCAATTAGTGAGACTAGATGACGGTGGCAGAACTGAGATAACGTTTTGATTTCAGTCTGGAACTCCACAAGGCCCTGTTGGGACAGGTGATTACCACTCTTTACTGCCACCTTTGTTCCATCTTTCAGAACTCCCTTGTATACTTTCCCGAATCCACCGACCCCAATAACCCAACTCTCATCAAAGTTGTTTGTGGCCTCTTGCAGTGCCACAAAAGGAAAACGAAAACCATTTTCTAAGGTGGTACTAGATATAGTTCCATTAGAGAATTGACCAACCTTTATGTGAGTTGTATTCCCTCCTCCATTCAAGGAGGAAAGAAAGCATGATTTTGAAGGGTGATCATGTGCTAGTTTTCGTCTTCTGTTCAGTATGAAGAAGAGGATGGTAACCAAAAATACCATAGCAAACACCCCAAGAACCAGACCCACAATCAAACCAACCTTCTTTGAACCATGTGGGGAGATAAAGGCTTCACCATCAAGGCTGCCCCTAGAGTTGCTTATTTTCATGATTTCCAATCCATTTAGAATGCATTCCGGCTGAAACTAGGAATACTAGTAGAAGGCCCAACACTTACGGAGAGTGTGGTTCTATTACTTGAACCCAGAACAAAGTCCATATAATAGGGAGCAGCCAAGGTATTGTCTGTTGTTAGATCAAACACCAAGAAACATAAAAAATAAAGAGACAATAGATCTGCACGACATAGAAATTTAATGAGGTTCACACACCAAGGTGGTGTGCTACGTCCTCAAGCGAAGAAGAAGATGTTTCACTATGCAGAAGAGAGATTACACCCAAGCAACTTGCCCTGAAACCCTAGCTCTGAAAAACCCCAAAATACAATGATTTTCTCAATAAGCAACAGTACATTATATATACTCCAAGTCGCGGGTCGATCCATCTGATCGCGGTCGATTCGGTCAAACCGTACGCCCCTGCACCCCTATACGAGATCAGTGATGGGCTCCGGGCTTGGGCCTATCGGCCCAACCCCTTTGTTTCCATCACAGATCTCAAAAAATTTCCCATTTGGGTCGCCATCAAAATATATCGGATAAGATCAATCTTCAAAACGGATCAAGAATTCAAGACAAACTTAACATCTGTTCTAGTACTAAGATCAATATCTCGAGCAACAGCCCAGCTATTAACATAAACATTGAAGTAGAGCTCGTGGAGAGACGTACTCAGGATCAGAGTTATCAATTCGGCAGAATAATTCGCGAATTATTCGGCCGAATCAAATTTTTCCGAATTTTATCAAAAATTCTGACCGAATCCGAATTAAAAATAAAATTCTTTAAAATTCGCGACTTTTTCCAAAATGAATATAAATCGCGAATAATTCGGACCGAATCCGAATTAAACCGAATTATTCGGTCCATTTAAACATTATTTTTTAAAAAAAAACCAAAAATAAAAATAAAAAAAAAAAAAAAAAAACAATTTTAAAAAAAAAAAAAACCCAATAAGATTTTTTGACCGCTTTTTTGACCGAATCCTTAAATTAATCGTCCGAATTATTCTGAATAATTCTCCGTCCGAATAATTCCCGAATCCGAATTTGCTAACTATGCTCAGGATATCACGAAAGTGAAATCAAATCAAATGCTGAAAACCAGCTTCCACATTGAATTTCCATGTCATTTGAAATTGGGTTTGGTTGCATTTGCCAAGTTCATCTCCATATTGGTGCCATAGACAAAATCAGGAACTATATCCCTGCTCGGTCTAGCTTGCACATAATTGACAGACCCAGTTACAGACTTGGCAAGATTTCGGTTCACTAGAAAATTCTGATCAGCAACCTAAGTTCTCCCAATGGTGTCATTCTGGGTTGTGATCAGTGGTCCACCTATATTCACCCTCCAAACTGTCTGGAACCCTTTGTTCAATAGACCATGAAATCCCGCTACAGGATAAACAGGTTGGGCATCATCAGTGATCAGTATATCAGGGACCTAAACTACTTCCAAGCGACTTAAGAAGGCAAAGGACTGGTTGGCAGGGGTGAAGGAGAGGACGAGGTTGTCTGAAGTTAAAGGCAGGGAGAACTTGAATATAGAACCGTTCTGTATTTGGAAGTGACTGAGGAGGCCGAAATTTTGGGCAGTAGCAGAGAAGATTGCCATACTCGTATTGTATTCTTGGTATTGACATGGGAACAAGTAGAGGCGTATCCAGTGCCTTCCCTGTTGGATTGGAAAGTTGTAAGAAATTGCTCCATAAAAGATTCGAAATTGCTCCATTAAAGATTCGAGCTGTTTGATACAGAGGAGAAGCGATGGAATTCGAAGTGGTGCCCATAATATCGTGATGGGTCTTAAGGAATTGGGAGTTATCAGCAACAAAGACATGATTCATCACTATCGTATTAGTGGGTGATCCGCAATCTGTAAGGTAATTGTCTACAGCTACAAATCCGAAGGAGCAGAGTACCAAATACAACACAGAGAGAATCCAGAGAAGAAATTTAAGTTCTCCTACACCCATCACGGGAAGAAATTTCACACGAAAGGGTTGGTAATTGGGATGGAATTGAAAAAAGGAAGGAGATAAAAATGTGAACTTTAGGCTCAGCTGAAACAATATTCTAGAGTTTAGGAAGAACAGCAGCAAAAGAACGCCACTCAGTCAAACTATCAAACACCTGCGACAGAGAAAATGGAGAAGATGGCACCTCATACAATACAATTAGAACCTCTAGATAGAGAGAAACCCAGAAAAAACTCTCCCTCGCCCACAATGTTACCATCAAAACAAGAGATAGGAACAACTTCAGTGCAGACTTGAATTGCAGAGTGGAAAATCCCAAACCTATTTGGACTTTGGAGCATAGGAATAATAATTGATCAGCTTTTATTTTATAATGGTGGACAGATTCGCGATTTTATTTTTTGTGGTGAAGTGAGAAGATTTTTCTACCAAAAAAAAAGAAGGAAAAAGGGCACATTTAATTTTTTTTTTTTTTTATTCTTTGACTTTATGTTGGGGGTTATGGTTCATGTAGATATGTGGGATAATGGGTTATCGGGAAGCTGTGAGAGTTTCGTTTTTTTTATATAATAAGCTATGAGAGTTGAAAGCAAAGGAAGTATTTTCCATTTTACAAACAAAAAGCTGAAAATATTACATTAATATTTGATATCCTATTTTCAGTTTTCATTGGAAAATTTTGCAATCGAAACAAATGGAGCCGAAAGGGAAAGCAAAGTCAAATGGTTATATAACAAAAACTTAAATAAGGATCCGAAAGGGAAAGCAGAGGCACATGGCTATATAATAAAACTTAAATGAGAAATCCAGCTACTCGAATAGGAAAGCTTTTACATGAGTGAGGGAAGAAGACTAAAGACCAAAGACTAAAGACTAAAGACTGAAAGAGAGGTAGAGAGAGAGAGCGTTAAAAAATGTAAAAGCTTCTCTCTTTGGCAAGGGATCTTTAATCAGAGTGTTTAATGTTCTTTATTGTTTTTAGTGAAAGTTGAATAGTTCTCATTCAAATGTGATATGAACCGATCCATACAGCTATGGGTCAGTGTGAATCCACAGGACATGACTAATGAAGCTGAAAGTCCCTGGATACCCAAAAACAAAAACAAAGAGTTGAAATCTAGAATTCGATCCTCCTCAATCCTCAAGCATGCATGCTTGTATTCTAATCACTTGTCTTGAATTCTAATCCCAATCACTGAAGAAGTTTCTTTGCAATGGGAATACTTTCTTGTATTCTTTGATGTTTGTTATAAAGAAAACCCAAAAACTGACCTTTGGTTATTATTTCTTATCCTTTTCCTTCTATTTTGGTATTTTATTTTGGGGTTACAAGAGAGGGACCACATATTGCTCTTTCTTCCCTAAATTGATGGGATCCGGCTCCTCTCCATAGACGGCATCACCCAAATAGTGTCTATAGGGGCCTACGTATGTGACACATGTCTTTAAAAATCCTCTACCCCCAAAAAACCTAGCCATGCATGAGAGCTTTTCAATCCGTACTCGAGCACTTTTAATCAAATTAGACTCGATTTTCTCCCCTAAAGCGCTGAACTTCTCCTCTTCTCCCCCAAAACATTGAACTAAGATTGTTGATCATCACCTCTACCTCACCTCATCCCCATGGAGACCTTCAACCACTAGAATTTAGTAAACTCGACCAATCCCAAATAAAGAGAGACCATTCTAAACATAAAAGAAACTTCAAGCATATTCCGGCTGGAGATTCTTCACTACCATATTGGCTTTTTCATTTTCTATAGGACTGCCCAGCATCTAGGAAGCCTTTTTTTTTTTATAACTTGTTTCCGAGCCTCTCTTGGTCAGATTCATTTAGGATTTGATACCGATTCAGATCAAATTGGTGCATATAAGTCACTTTTGCCTTTTGCTTTTAAAAAATAAATAAATAAATAAATAAAATACATTTTTTACTGTTTTACTCATGAAAACGGGTAATTGATCCAATTCAAGCAGATATCGTTATCAATCTCAACCGATACTAATACGATAGGACCAATACGACCAATACAATACCAATACTAGAAACCATGCTTCATAATTACCTTCCAAGTATCGATGTGAGAAGACTAAAGCGTCTTGAATCAGAGTAGGGTTGGCCTCGCCGAATTGAATTGGAAACTTGTGTCATTAGTAAAGTCCTTTAACTTTCAAGTTTCAACTGCCCTATGTAGGCTATCTTTCAGGCAGGGGTGTCAAAGCCTAGCCTGAACCGAAAAAACCAGCGAAAATCCATCAAAAAATCCCGGATCGAACCAAACTGATCCTTATTGGATTGGTTTTGGACTGAGGTATGTTGGGGCCGGCTGGAACTAGTTCAAATCGAACTGACCAATAACCGAACCAAATAAACCGATAAAAAAATTAATGATTATGAGATTATAAATTGTTGAATTGATTATCCATTTTTTATAATATTAGTGATAATATTTTTTATTGTATGGGGAATTGTTACAAATCAATGAATATGAGGTTATGAATAGAGAAATTGATTTGTAAATTGTAAAAATGATTCCATTGAATTTCTTGTTCACTGTACAAAATTAGTTGGATAGTTAAATGAATGATTGGATAATAGGGTTTATTTTGTGATTTCTATATTAGTTATCTTCTTAGTAATTAGTTATCCATTGGATTCAATATTAGTTATCTTTCATTTACAATGATAAAACATGATTTAATCATAAATTTAAAGTGTTTTCGTCAAATCTTTTATCACTACGGGTTATGGATGTAAGATATCATTATGGTTCAAGTCCAATAATCAACCGATCTAAACCAATATTAACTTGATATTGAAAAACCGAAATAAACTGAAATCAAATAGAATCGAAACCAAAACCGATCAAAATCTAAGTTCCTTAATGGATTGGTTTTGGTCTCCCTCATTCCTAGATCAAATCCGATTCAACACGATCGAAACCGAACTGAACCAACCGACTGACCCCCTACTTTCAAGTGTAAATAAGTCATTTCATTGAGTGAGGGGTAAATATGTCATTTAATTGAGAGAAGGGTAAATATATCATTAGCAAAGCCCTTTATCAAACAAACATACACACTCTCTATCTCTCTTCCCGTAAGAGAATATTTCATTATGAGAGAGACATAGGAAACACTAGCATATTTTGTGTTGTTCATTTTT
>NC_056569.1:1177614-1236972 GCF_013358625.1 Macadamia integrifolia
TCAAAAACATATATCTAAAAGGATATTAGGAATCAATGAGAGACAAGAAGACACTGGCACATGGTGAGTCTGGAGTGTCAATGGTTTTTTACTGAATTGAGTGATAGACCCATATTCTACTCTGAAGTCCATGAAGAATATGTTGGGTGCCAGGTCAACGAGATTTCAACACCCCCAGTATTCAACATTTTATCCCCCCCCCCCCCCCCAAAAAAAAAAAGTATACTTATTGGTTCATTCCCTTCAAAGACTCTAAAAGGAGAACATGAAGATAAAGAAGGATGCTGTAGAAAAACAAAGATCTGTAACCAGTAACTTGAGAGAAGATGATGAGAAAGAAGAAGAGAGACGGCAAGGGAGAGGAGCAGCCGATATGTGTATTGGCAGTCTCAATCATATATTTATAATAAGTAGATCCAAGTACAATCATAGGTGTAATGGGAAAGACAATCCTAGTCTAACTAAGATAATCCTGTCACGACGGGGACACTCCACCCTATCATGGACACATATTCCAACAGATGCAGATCAAGGTAATGAAGAAGATCACGTCTTCATTAAGACCCAAGTACTCGTGTTCTAAAATATACAGTGAAAGGTAGAAGATCACACCCCTGATATAGTTCTATTTGTTTCTTCTTCATTTTAAAGAGGGGAGGGGAGGGGAGGGGGATGTTCGAAACATCTCTGTGCCCCTCAAATACTGTCCGGATCCTCTGCAGTTGTTACTAAGGAAGGGCACGGAAAAACATCTCATGCTGCCGCGTCAACGCAGCTAGATTTGGTGCCAATTTTGCTGCAGATTTCTTTTTCCCCACACCCCTCCCCTCCCCTCCCAGAACACTAATTACACGATGGCAACAGGAGAAAAGAACTACAGAGAATCTGCAATCTAAAAGTAGTCATTTAATATAACATAAATGACATCTGCAACAGGATTAAAATGATATTTTTTCTTTTTTTACTGCAGTGTCAATGAGATTTCAACAAGAGGATACAGCATGCATCATCATCCAGTAACAAGCCAGAAAAGAAGATTTAGGCCTTACCCTACAAAGAAGCGCAAGGCTGGCTGTTCCTGGTCCAAATTTAAAAGCGCCCCTTCATTCTCTTTCAGAATGGACCCCAAAATCTCTTTTAAAAGAGCAGGTAATTGAGCAAAGAGCCATAATACTCCAAGGTACTTGAGAATGCCTCTTAGAACCTTTTTAAGAGCAACAAGGGGAACCCATCCTCCACCATAGCCTCCATCATCCCCTAGCCCAATGAAAGCTGTGTTGAGTTCTCCTCTCATATGAATAGGAACAGTGGCAGGTGATCTACGTAAAGGTAATCCTGTGTTGAGAGCCGCTAAATTTTGGGACGCCAAAAGAGCATTGCCTACACGGTTTATGCCAGATGTCTGGTTCCCAGCCATTGGAGTCGATCTTGATATTGCACCAGAACCTGTAATATTAACACGGCTTCCATTGGCTGCTGAAAGCTGTGAACCTGAACTTTGGTTTGGATTGCTGGAGTTCAGAATTCCAACTGTCTGTTGGCTACCAGAGAAATTAGGTTCTAGACCATTCAATTCCTGAGCCACATGCTCCATAATGAAAGGCCGAAACTGTGGACATGGCAAAGAACCCCCAACCTCAGGCCCACCCTTTGGTGGTGTTGCCGGCTGTAACCAAACCTGATCCCCGGCAAAACAGCGCATGTCAACTGCAAAGTGTTTACGGTAGATTATGCGTATCCAGTAGGGACCACGCAATACAACAGAGACATCGATGGGCAACAGTGAGCTAGGAACAATTCCAGGACCACCTCTCCCAGCAACAGCCAACATTGCAGAGGGATGAAGGTTGTGACTCCCAAGAGGACCCATAACCGTACTAGTAATGGAATTCCCCACAGCAGCAGATGCAGCCTGAGTTACATTTGATGATGAACTGCTCGGCATCACTCCTTGAGTTGGTATGAAACCATTCTGCCTTGGGATAGTAGAGAGTCCAGCAGTTACACTAGGGGCACCAGAAGCAGGACCAGCCCGTGCAGGTCGAGTTGCAGCTGCTAGAGAAAATAATGGTCCTGCAGTCAGGCGAATGCAGTCCAAAAGGGATGCCACCTCAGCTCCATTAATGAAATCTTCCAGGAACTGTGAAACAAGGGGGAAATGCTTAAGGATAGTCCTGAACCTACTAAAAATTTAATGAAAATTTGTAATGATGCAATTACACATTATAGCACTGAATCAGGAAAAAAAATCATGGTGAAATTCCCACCATAAACTGAACTGAACTGAAAAAACAATTGCTTAAAAGTGATCACCATTTGCCTGAATAGCACTCTGAGGTTATTTTCATTCAATCCAAACACAAATGTACTAGACATTTAACACACACACACACACACACCACCCCCCCCCCCAAAAAAAAAAAAAATCTGGACCATAAGCCAGTCCACCAGTTTAAATGGCAACATCGGTTCATAACTTGACATCACTTCAACAACAAGACTTTCACCAGAGACAAGAAGTCCTAAAAGAAAGGTTGTCAACTCCCTTATCATAGAGCACAAATATAAATGGCAAAAGATCAAATAGAAGGATCCCGAAGCGAAGAAAAGCAACAATAAGACACATGAAGCAGGCCCCACTCTGGCCCACCACCTATCCCTACACAACTGGACCACAACCCATCAACCACACCTTAAGCCCCTCCAAGTACAAAAGTTAGAAAAAAAAAAACAGCAGCAAATAAACAAGCAGTCACTCACTCCACAGCAGCTATAGCAGAAATAATTGTGAACAACCTCATGGATGAGTTGGTCAACATATTGATATCCAGAAGGCCCAATTGACACCACGAGCATAACATAAGCAAGCATTTAGACTAATAGCAAGTCTGTCAAAGTTCAAAATAGAGACTTTTGGCTCAACTTATGCAAAAATCTATTTAACAGAAGGGAGCTTCTAAATGCCACTGTTAGGTATCCACTTGATGATCCGCCATGTGACTAGACAAGGGAGTACTCAGCACCCGACACAGGAAACATTTCATCCAATGCTAAGTTGAATTTTAGTAGAATTACGAAATTGACACAAATGGGAAATGAATATAAAGATACACAATGGCCAAAACAGGTTTCATTGTAGCCAAGCCCATTGAGTTGGGGAAAAGGTTTAGTTGAGCTTTCGGTTGTCATTTTGGGCTAAAATTCCAGCAATGATCTGGCTGTGGGATCCTCTATCACATGAACTCCATGTCCCGCATTGTGGAAGACTTCAGTTTTCCCCTCTAAAGTTATATTTCAGCTCATATTCTTTTTTTTTTTTTTTTTTTTTTTTTGGGGGGGTGGGGGGGGCACTATCCATCAACATTGTCTTGCTTGAAAGGTTAAAAATGATCCGACCATCCAAACCAGTTCTGTTGATCAAACCAGCCAGTCCAAAGGTCCACAAAACTGGTTTGAACTACCAAAGTTCACCTCACCAACTCACTTTCTGGCTTTGAAGTCCAGGTCCGTTTCAATACACTGGAAAAAATACAGATACAACAGGAATCCCATTGATAGTAGCAATATGAATGTATTAATATATTCATAGCATTTATGAGTCAACCAGTACCACCCTCTCACATCCCAAAAAGGAATAGTATCAACAGCAAGTGTTCCTTTTTTTTTTTTTTTGGGTGGGGGGTGTGGGGGGGGGGGGTTCTGCAATGTGTGTTTAGTGTCGAGGCACAGACCTTGGTATGTGGCCAAAGTTGTTCTGGAGAAACATGCATCGTGCATCCATCTTTTCCTGATTCCCACTCAACAACAAAGCGAGCCACCACCCCAGAAACAAAACTAAACCACAAACTCATAAGACCAACAGCTTCTATTCTAAATTGCCTCCTCATCTGTTCTGATATCTTGTCGCCAACCTCAGCAGCACCTTTGGCTATAACAGATGCTTTGCTGTCAGAGTTTGCAGTGCTTTCTTCCAGTTTATCATCTGCTCTTACTCCAAGAAGTTTCCGCATTCCAAGAGCAAACAAACGAGCATTAAAAAGTCTTCGTAGATCAGCAACTAATTTTGTAATGCTATCATCCTCAACAGACCTATAACTAAGGATAACACCCTCTGAATCATAGCGTATATGGGAATCTATATCAGACGTATTAGCAATACGAACACCAGAACCCCATGCAGTATCCATGCTGCCCTTCTGAAGTTTCCACAAGTCCCTGAAGTGTTGATCATTTATCTTGACATCCCAATACATGGTTCCAGGTCTCCCAAGTCGCAAGCAAATGTGCTGCCACGAATCATCTATGGCAAATGGGAGTCTGAACCACAAGTTTGATGATGGAGTTCGTAGACCCACTTCTTCAACATATGGAATGTCAAGGGTATCCATCTGACTAGTAAGTCGAGCATGCTTGATACAGAGAGAGCAGTGCCTGACCACATGAAGAAGAGCTGTAACATATATGTTAGAAGGTGCACTCCCTTTATTTGCTTCAGCTAAAAGACTTCCATATGTAGGTTTACAGATTACTTCTGATGAACTGTGTGCTTGTGATGCAGGAGGACGACTAGAAGCTGATTCTGAAATTTTCCTCCTCTTAGAAAACTGTGAAGTGCATTCCACCCCTTGAAGTGATGGAATGAACTTCAATATATCAGAAACTGAACGCTTTCTTGGGTTATCTTCATTTTTAGGTGTGACATCAAGACTAGTACTATGACAACTCGCAGATTCTGGTGTGTGGCCTGAAAGCAGAACATCAGTCAATCAAAATTGATGAGTAAAAAAGTTGACCCTAACGAACAACACAAAACAACCCAGTTAGGAAAATATAAATTTCAGTGCAGGCCTCTTACATACGGGGATGGTATTCCACAAGCTCGATCCAGTAGCCTTAGAAGATGGAACAAGGTTAGCTGAACTTCTAACCCCATTTGATTTCATGCTTGTCGACACTCGGGAGCCAGTCGGTCCTAGCGGAGATAAAATTCGTGCTGAACGGCTGCCAGATACTGCATCCCTTGAAGACTCATTCAACAGCCTCACCTGATCTTCATCCACAGAAGAACAAGGGCCGGTTTCCACTGAATGTGAAGATCTAAGAGAAGTCAAATCTTGATCAGATTTCGAAGTTGATAGTTTTTTAATTGATGGGCTTCTTCCTGGACTACCGGATTGAACTACGCCCTTCACATTGTTTGATGGATATATAGGGCTACTAAAATGGGGACCAACAGAAGAAGATTTTGAAACAGTATTACTCTGAGGAAGTTGCAAGCCTCCTTCCCACTTAGGAGAGGATATTCCAGGTTTTATGCCTTGGTTAACCATCACAACAGAGCTAAAATTAGAAGCAGGAGATGAATCAAATGATGCAGAATGATTTGTATAAACATCATAAGGAGATATTGACGTCCCTTTCTCAAGCTCAAACACTTCATCTACCACAGATGAAAAACTTGACTGAGGACATCCAACAAACGGAGTAGAAGCCTCCAGACCAAACTCAGAAAGAAGGCTGTGCTCGGAAGTTTGATTAGAGCCTACAGCTTTAGGCAACGAAGAAAGCAGCTGTTCCCGATCTAGAAGACGCAAGTTCATTTCATCCTCTAGTATTTGCAACTGACCAATGTCGATCTTGTTGAAGCGTATAACATGATTGGAGTCACCACTATGGGATTTTCCAGATTGATCTGGCCGTGTCTCCAACAATTTAAAAAGTGGTTTGAAGTCCTTATCAAGTTGCATCAGCAGAAAATAAGAGTTCCCACACTGTGGGAACCCCATCAGCAACAAACCTGAGCCATTTGAGCCATTCAAGATGGTCTTGGGTATTTTAACTGCAGCTAAACCTTGTTCATACACCTGCAAGAATCAAATGTTCAGGTTGTTATAATTGCATGCTATGCAAAAGGCAAGCATATAAATCATGGAAAACCCTTCATAGACGCAGTGTGAGGGTGGGTTCAGACACCACAATTTGAGTATCTCACCAAAGGGGAACTCAGGCCAACAATCAACATGACCAATAATCTCAATGATCCAAATCACAACTATTTCTTTGTAGTCATACCATTTCTCATCATCCATACCATACGAATATATGATAATAACAAGGACAACCCAAATTTGGCTGGGAAATTGGAGGATATGCTGGGTTGGACCCATCTACCAACAAACTGTGAACACAATGACTTTAAGTAAATTAATAACTAACATGCCAATCCACAAACTTCCCATGAAATCAAATGACTGCCAAAACAAAAGCAATTTACACAAGAAAATTCAGTAATTCATGTCATTTCTCTTTGGGAGATTAGAACAGAAGAAGAGGTATTTCTTAAAATTGGAACATAAAGGTGAAAAAAAGAGGAGATTTGCATGAATGAGTGCATGGAATACAAACAAAGCTGTCAGTGTTACTGTTAACACCCAGGCATTTGATCTTGAGCTTAATGCGTGAATAGTAAATGCCTCATTGATAGATAGACTTGTGAATGACAAAAAATATGATGGTAGTTTTATGTTAATTGATGAGATGATCTACCGATAGATGATAGCAATAAAGACCACAAATATCCATTGAAAAAAAAAAAGATGTAAGACATTTTCTCCCCTCGCCCAAACCAACAAAGGATTCCACTGATAGGAACAATTCCTCGAAATCCAAAAAAAATCTCTCATACACCAATAACCAGAAACCACCACCGTGTTAGCACTCCTACTATCTAAAGTACAGACCTCTAAAACCTAGCCTTCACCCCCAGCGCCTTATCTGAATTTTCTTCCTACTGCAAGCATTTAGGATTCATCTCTATGCAACAGGACACATAGTCAGGGTGCAATCCCCCGAGGTGCTGCAAAAGCTACAGTTGTCTCCCACTCAGCCTTCCCATTTTACCCGAATATCAGAGCCCTTGACCATTTGTTTTGGGAGAAACCATTTTCATGCCCAAAGCAGCTTCGTTTCTTTTTTCCACAACAAAAAACAAGAAAACAGGAACTTTTGGAAGCAACAAAAACTTGTTTTGAACCGGAAAAAAAAAGGTGTTCTCTTGCTTTTGCAGGTTCTTTAAGCTCATGTGTCTTAACTCTTACGTAAGTGCAAAACGGTCGAATAGAAAACATTCTTTCATACCTTGCCTTCTTTTTTCTTTTTTTTTCTTTTTTTTTTTTGAAAAGCAAGTTGAAACCAAATCATTTGGATACATTTCTGTTCTCAAAACAGAAATAGAAACAGAGGTGTTCCTGTTGTTTCAAAAGAAAAATGGGAACAACTCAAAATGTATTTAAACACCACTTTAGCTGAATCATGCATCCCAACTTAGTGCACTCCTTCAAAAAAAAAAAATCAATTGCTGGGTGTGCAGACCACGGACCACCCAGTGAGAGCATAAAGAGAATGGGTATAGTTAGCTATAAGCAATAGGCAAAGAAAAACGTACCTTAAGTCCTAGAAACCTGCCAATTGATGCAAATAGGTGTAAAATACTTCTGCTTCTCAAGTTAACAAAAACTTCAGCTGCAGACATGGTACTCTGGTTTAGAGCTTCTTCACAATCTAACAAGGCAGATAGCACAAGAATATTTCTGGAAGCTTGGAGAAGAAAACGCCCATTCCTGCAATTCCAGAACAATGTAACACATGAGAGCAGAGGACGTATATGCACAAGAACACCAGAATCTACTTCAGCTCAATACTTCAAAATCTGACTAAAAAGGAAAAAAAAATGGCTTCCAGATCCAGTCAACCTTTTTTTACCAAAAGGTCAAAGCAGGTTTACCCAATTATATCAGCAAATGGTAGCTATATCTTATATAAGGTTCTATTATTTTCTTCTAAATGGATACGGGGAAGCCAGTTTTCTCGGTTGATGAGTAATTGGGCCAATAAGGATTATTTTTGGGATGTTTCCACTTGCTCAGACTTGGGGGTCAGTTTATATTTTAGGGATGTTGTTACCTTTTTAGGGTATTGAGGTATTTTTATAATTTTATACAGCGGGTATATAGGGAAAAATGTTGTAAATAGAGGTACTAGGTGGGGGTTTTTTCCTCATTACCTTGAGGGTTGTTTTCTAGAGCTTAAAAAACTGAGAGGTTAAGCGACTTATAAAGGCAGCTACACTGCTTTTTAAGTAAGTTCTTTAATTTTTTTTTTTTAAAACTAACTCCATGCTTTGCTTCACAAGCAAGCTAACTCTAATGTTTTTTTTTTTTGGAATAATTACCAGTTTAATCGTAATGCAATAATAATAATAAAACTATAAAAGTACATAATAGTAAATACCACAATAGTGATACAATCCTTCCTCAAGGATCAAGGCTGAAGAGCCTCCTTGAAAACAATTAGATTGGTCCTTTCAATAAGACAAACTGACTAGCTACTTGCTGATTGTAGTATCAATCTTCAAATCTAGTCATCAATATTCTGTTAGTATCATTATATATCAGTTTGACATCTCTGATTATCTGTTCCTGTGATCCCTTCTCAGACTTGAACATAGCTTAAAATATGTGCAGTTTAGGAATAAACTATTTTCTAATTTTCATTTCCAAGATTTTACATCAACTGATAGGTGTAGCATCCTCCAGAGTAGACCTCTAATATGTGAGTTGCCTGAATTTCTCTAAATTGCCTAATTTTGGTACTATCAGTTTATCCTTGACTGTCAGTGTGGTTCCAGCACCACTGACTGCTTCTAGATTCTTTTCTAGAGCTCTGAACCACATCATCAGCTCTTTTTAGACATCCTCTTTTATAATTTTGATGCCTACATAGATCAGCACATGGCACATCACTTAAGACACTTAATATAGCTGAAGTTAAAGATTCCGCTCTCAATTCAAATAAAAGAATGATGATCAGCATATGGCTCATCACTTAGACACTTAATAAAGCTGAAGATAAAGACATTGCTCGCAATACAAATAAAAGAATGATAAAAGATAAAATAGACAAGTCATTAGACAGGCAAAGCCAACAACTCCAATGGAACGGGGGACAAACCTGATGTTTATTCTAAGGGTAATATACGATGATCCATAAGCCCGCACACGCAATACTTCATCCCCTCCATATTCGCTATCATTGAACTTATTATCTTTCTGCAGACAGAAGATTTATATGACAACATTAGCCAAAGTGTGGGAATGCCTGATTTCAGGACCAGGACCAAAACCACAGATTACAGCCAAGAAACAAGTTCACTGGAACATATGGTGAATAGTCCAAAAAAAGTAGATCAGTTATATAAGTATAATCTCATTAAAAAGATCTCATTCTTAGGAAAAATAGATCTATGTACAATTATAGCCTTAATGTACACCATATATCAATATATAAGCAGGTCCATAG
The DNA here is from genome assembly GCF_013358625.1 of Macadamia integrifolia. NCBI lineage: Eukaryota > Viridiplantae > Streptophyta > Magnoliopsida > Proteales > Proteaceae > Macadamia > Macadamia integrifolia. The sequence continues at coordinate 1,186,972 of NC_056569.1, forward strand.
TCAAAGGTGTATAGAAGTTGCTATTTTGAATGCCAGAAAGAAATACAAGATTATTTATTTCTTTGACTAACCCTTTTGAAGTCAGCATCAGACTCATCCGCATAGCACTGAAGAAGAACATCACCCGCAGCCTGACAAATATGACCATTTTTACTCAATTCCCTATGGACTTCGAGAAGGCGTGTGTATCTGTGGCAGGAAATAGCTCCCAGAAGCAACTTCTCAACATCAATACAACTTAGATTGAGGGACAACTCTGCCTCCTTGCCAGTATGAGGGTCTACAACAAATGTACTATGAAAACACTTCATCTGTAGATCTTGTCCAGGTTCAATTTTAATGAATGGGCATGAAACTAAATCAGACCCTCCAGAGTTTTTGTCAAAATCTAACCAGTAAATGATTTTCACTCCTGGAGTTTTCAAACCGATAGAATCAGGTTCTCCATCTTGAGCCATCCCATCAGATATGAGCTCAAAACGAATGGCATCTTTCCACCTTCCTTGACGAAGAGCCTGTACTTGCCTTATAACAGTATCCATAATAAGTGCCACACACAGCTCATGGAGAATTGAGTACAAAATCATGAATGGGTTGTCCACTGCAGCCATTCTGCGTTCCAGATCATCTCCAAGAGCATGCCTCCGCAATTCTTCAAGTTTCACAAGCCCACTTCTCTCACCCACAAGAAGTTCCAAATGTAGTATTCTCCAAAGTGATAAATGTCCACGATAACCAAGAGTAAGGAGAACTTTAAATTCCCCATCAACACGTAGAAGTGCGGTACCATCAGAAACTTTGATTTCAGAAACTTCTTTTGGGATTTGAGCTTCAAGCAATTTAGTTTGCAAAAGTGTGTCTAACTTCTTTAATGCTGGCTCATGCTGATCCTCAGTTAGGGAGTTCTGTATTCCCACATCTTCTATACATTTTGGTAAGCGATTATAAGTTCCTGTTAGCATAACATCAATAGCAGATGGAACATCATAAGTAGGCGCACGTGCTTGTTGCAGCCCCTCGTGCATGAAAAACAGTGAATCAGCAGCTTGGGTAAAGCATGTATCATGGCTTGAAAGAGTAGATGCAAGCTGTTGACAGTACTGAACCAATGGAACCTGAAACATTCAAGAAAGGTATGCACCTGGATTAAGCAGTTAAGTCCATTGACTTTAAATAGGTCAAGAAATAACAGAACATCGTATATAACTGATAACCATGCTTCAATTTCTGAAATGTACCTGGCTGAAACCACGTCGACTCATAGATCAAACACATGCGAACACTTCTCTTAACACTAATTTTATTTTGCCATATTTCCTGATAAGCGTTTTGTAATTATCTTGCTTTCAAATAACAATTACATATACGTTTTCAACGCATTTATTGTCAGCTTCATATGATGTTCTTTAGGTGGACATATTAGATTTTCAGGCATGTTAAGGATATGTGACCTATATCCTTCTCAATATGAACTGAATATTAAACCCACCCCCCGGTTAAGAGTATGTGACCTATATCCTTCTCAATATGAACTGAATTTTTTTTTTTTTTTTTGGAGGGGTGGGGTTGGGGGTGGGGTGGGGTGGGTGTGGGGTGGGGTGGGGTGGGGGCGGGGGGGAACCATTGTTATCATAAAAGGGCAGAAGTCAATTTGAAGTCACAGGAAGCATCCCCTGGCAGGTATTACTGTCAATTGTTGCTTCAATTGTATGGAAATAACATGATAGGGAAATATCTAAGCAGATCCGGTCCACATCGGGTTATGCCCAAGAACTTTACCGCTTTTTGATTCAACAAAAGTTATCATTAATCCCCAAACAAAAAATTAGCCTAGTTATTTTTCTTGTAGAGAACTTTTATAACAAGTCATTGCAACCATGTTTTGGTCGACGTGACCATTGAATATTAATTTTGAAAATTTGTGTGCTCGTACACCATGTGGATTGGCGAAATGAGCTGGATTTCCTAAATCGAAGTGTGCTTAATCCTTTTTTTGTAATTTTTCTTCCTTTTTCTTACTATTGCTTACATTTGAATTCTGCGATTGTTTGGTGAATCTACACCAAACAGTAGGTCAGAATATAGTCCTCAGTTCAAGTTCAGTTCTTTTTGTTGTGTTTTCTGTGTGCAAAGCAGCTCACAATCTCAGCTATGTCTTCTTCATAGTTGTCAAGGCGTTGCCAAGGCGACAACTAGGCGTCCAGGCGGTTTGCTTGCGGCCTAGGCGACATTCGCCTTATTGCACTGTATGCCGCCTTATGTCTTGGCACTTATTTATGTCAAATATCATTTAAGTATATATCTTTTATTTTACTTAAGATATTATTCATAAATAAGCAAATACCCCTTATTTGAATTCAATAAAATAGTTTAAAAGTCAAATTTCAAAAAGATAAAAAGTCATCCCCCCAGTCCAAGAACAAAAACTAGATTTTGGTTATAGGGGCGATTTTTAACTTTTAAATGCTGGGGGTTTTCTCAATTATGAAAATTTTATAAATTCTATCATGTTAAAACATTGTTAAAAACCAAAAGTCCGGTAAAATAATCTTTTGTTTTGATATTTATAAAATTATTTTCATTCATCCGATTTTAACAATATTCACGCACTTAAAAATAAGTTTGATCGGAGCATAACTTTGTCATTACAACTCAGATTTAAGTAATCTTAGACTTGTTTAAAATTTGGTTTTATATTATAACTAATACAAAAAGTCTCATGTAAAAATAAAATCATTTGACAAGTCAAACTTATTATAGAACAAGCGCATTTCTCTAAATTTTGATTTTTTAAAAACTTGATATGACTTAATGTTAATTTTTTATGATTTAATATGGCTAAATATTGATTTTTAATGAATTGATGTTGTTTAATCTTGATTTTTTATGATACAAGTTATATACAACTTACTAAATAATGATAGAAAATAGGGAAAATAAAAAATAACACTTGGTCGCCTAGTTCGCCTTAAGGCGGGCGCCTTCTCATCTAAGCGCTTAGACAACCCTCCACCGCCTTGGGTTGTGGTATGTATGTGTTGGGCCTTTGATCCCATGGTTTTCTTTGAAATGGGCCACTTTAATGGGCCTAAAATATGGGTAGAAGGTAGGAAAACGGGATTTTATACATTAGTTTAATCAGTTGCTATTTAATTCAATAAAGGCCCATTAGGCCATTAGTTGGTTGTAAAGTCCTATATGGACTATTAGTTAGTTAGTCCTACTCCATCTTGGAGTCATAAAGTCAAGTCTTAGTCATATTTTAAATTCCTAGTTGTAGTAAGAGTGTCTAGTCCTATTGGGAAACTAACTCCTAGTATTAGTATGATTGTAAACTTCCCCTCTATAAATAGAGAGGCATATGTACCATTATTGGGCAGATTTGAACAAAAAAAAGTTTGCATTTATTAAAGAAATTTTGCATTTATGAAAGAAAGTTTACAACTAAATGCTTAAAGCAGCTAAGATAGCTGTGGGTAAGAAGCCCAAGCAGAGATAGCCACTTCCTCATACTCTTTACCCTTCTCAACCCCCCATCTGTTTTATTCTTCTTTTTTTTATTTTATATGTTGTAACATTCAAGAGTAAAAGTCTGCAGAAATCATAACCGATCAGCAATCCTAGTAGGAATAGAAAGAGATTGATCTCCTCTCTTTCTCTCTTCTGTACTTTGCTCAGCCAGGTCTTCAATCAGGGTATTCCAAGCCTCATAAGGGTCCCACAATCCTTACCTAGTCACTGTTGAAAGCATTCAGCTGCTGTTCTTGAAGGTTCTTCTCAGTTTTCTTTCCTAAGTCAGAAAATCAATAAAGCTTATAACTTCACAACCAGCCGTCAGAATCCTCTCAACTTTGGGGGTTTTTGTACACTCCCTAGGGACTATCTGCGTCCAAGAGTGCAACTCAATTGGACTTCTACAGCCCTGGCCACACCTCTCTCTCTCCATCTCTATAGCAGGTCTTTCTCTCTCCTATCGGGTTAGGTTTTGGACTGGTTTTGCTCTTATATGGGTATTGTATCCTTGGGGATTTATTTGATGGTATTATTTCTTTATTTCTTACTCCTATTTGTATTGTTTGGGGTTGTAAACTGCGGAGTTAGTTACTTGTAATCTACTCCTGCATTACATACAGTTGAGATAAGGCATGAACTAAACATGCGACTATCCAAGAGGTGTACAGTGTATCACCAATCCAATAGTCGGCTTGACCAGAGTAGCTCTCCACATGGCTCAAAATGGAGGATCATGAAGGAATCCACTCCATTAGAGGGCCATGTGAAGGACATTTGTCTGAATAATAACCATTATTGTCATTGTTATCGGTTGTTAGTTGCCGCTAATTTCAATTTTTGTTGTCATTAACACCTCGTACAAAACTCCAAACCACCATGAATGTTATCAAGGGACACAAAGGTCAACGGAGACTACTCTAATGCCATTAGATGGGCAAAAGAGTCAAGAAGCCCTTTGATATAGATAATATATTGATCACCTAAGCTCATTGACTAAATGGTAGCTTCTTCTAGCTCAGTATCCCTGTAGATATAGATAATATATTGATCACCTAAGCTCGTTGACTAAAGGGTAGCTTCATATAGCTCAGTATCTCACACAGGTTTAAGGAAGGATAAGGGAGTGAATGAAATCACAGTGCCTTAATGCAGATGGAGACTATGAATAAAGTTAATTATCTTCCCTAAAATTGTATGACCTTCCATATTCATTATTTTCAAAATTTAAAGTAATGAATGAGAACTTTAATGATAAATCAACACCATAAAATTCTTAAGCAGTGTAAAAATTCCTTACAGTTAATAATATTTGTAACAAGCTAAACAAAACTATGCGTTTTTCTGAATTCCAAACCAGAACTTGGTTATACATGCAAACAGATAAACTTGCAAGTCACATATGTCTGAATAACAGAAAGGCAGCCCCCATTCATTTGATAAGTGAATAGAGTCCGACACTTACATTACTTCAATCTCACTTGCAATATCAAGTATTTCAACAATTATTGAACAGCACCACCCCTAGCTTTTAACAGCATGGCCCAAACCACAATAAATAAATAACCTATAACCAACTAGGACTCCTTTGATTATTAATATTCTAAGTCCAACTCAAATTGGAGAGCCATATATAATCACAAAAAGAAAAAAATCCACAAATCAAATGAGCTCATAAAGGGGAGGGGAAAAAAAACCATACATGCTGAGACTGACCTGCTGGCACCATTTGGCAACAACATTGAGCCGAAGCATCCGCTGCCGAGTTTTCAGTATGTATTTGAGGAGGTTGATCTTCTTTTCAGAGTCAGACTGCTCTGTGGATTTTGAATTTTCCACCAAATCCTTAAACAAGACGAAAGATTCCTCTGCTGCTCGACGCACTAGGGTCGAGAATTCGACTGTCTGTCGCCCTAGTTCTGCCATTTTTTGCCTTCTCAAGGTGCAAAATCTATGCTGAATGTTTCATTGGAGCTAGGGTTTTGGCCTGCAGAGATCCCTGTGACTCCTTGAAAAAATGTTGGGAAAGGCTGAATCACGATAAAGTCCTAGCAGATTATTTTACAAAATGACAGGTGAAAAAAGTGGATTCGATACTGGAAAAACAACAGTAGCAAAGATGAATTGTTTGGATTACCAAGATGAAGTGGCAAATATTGAAATGTTGGGATTACCAAAATGAAGGTTCCTCTATTGGGCCGGGAAAACCAACAGCCTACTTGATGTGAGAACTACCAGTAGGCTGTATCAGAACCTTCCCCCTATTTGCAGAGGCGGAGGCCCCAAATTAAATTTGCAAACTCTTAACTTTAACCCACCTCACACGGTCAACATCCTCAAAGACAAGGTTCAGGCGAAGTGTTCAAGACTCAATCTACATGATAGCTCAAACAAGCAAATCAAGAAGAAATAAAAAAATCAACAATTGGCGACACAGTGTTGAGTTCCCACTGGTACTATTTGCAGAGGACAAAATGTCCAAGGAAACCTCCACCTTTACGACATGGCCTTACGGAAAATACCATGATTGAAGCTTTAGCAGTCGCAAAGGAGGATGATTTGCGCGAGAAACCTCAGTACCGACGACATGGAGATGGTGAAGGAAGCGACAGAAAACCAGGTAACAATTCCAGGTCAGTGATTGATTAGTTAGAGGTTCAAACAAAAATGGAGATTCCCATGTGACAATTCATTCCAAACTGGAAAATATAAACTCCATCTTGATACAAACCCTAGCTTTATGTGCACTTTAAACTCGATCGTTGGATCGATAAAAAGAATGAGAGAGAGAGAGAGAGAGAGAGAGAGAGAGAGAGAGAGAGAGAGAGAGAGAGAGAGAGAGAGAGAAGAGAGACTATGGAGATGATAAAAGATAAATTACGCCCTTACCGTATAACACTATTACTTCTAATCTGCAGAGCAGCGGAGGTCCTGAGCTTCTGATTCGAAAGAGGCTTCTGCACAATATACCCGGAGAAGCCTGCTCTGGAGGTGCCCTTAGAGAGAGAGAGAGAGAGAGAGAGAGAGACTTTGTTCGAACGAAAATATTTCAGCGGAACATTTTACCTCCGATTTTGACCGCAAAACCTTTACGCCGCCTGTTTGGGGGTGCAACCGTCGCCCCCTGACCCCACAAGCCACAAGCCACAAGGACAGGGAGTCTCTTGTCTCGGATAAAGATCGTCTACCGTGAGGAGATCTCGCAGTGAGCTCCTGCGTGTGCAACACCTGGCATGACTTAATCCAACGGTTCATGTGCCTAAACATAGGAACCCGGGAAATCACTTAGTGATATAAACAGATCGGATACAAATATCCCCAAACGATAAACGAATACGAATATAAATTCAGATTTGGATTATCCACTTACATCCCTAAAAATTATTACGGGTTCTTACCCCTCAGTTTTCTTTAAAAAAAAAAAATTACCAGAGATAAGGGATAAGTGGGTCAAGCCAATGACCTGTTCATTTTAGAACTTACATTATATCTCAATTACCTAATTGCTTACTATTAAGCTAGAAGCTCATCCAAATGATTCGATTGGAACAAAATCGATCAAATCATCTCATTCAACTAAAAACCGATCAATTACTATCCTAATAAATTTTGATTCTTTATAATCAGATTGTGATCAAATCTAACCAAGTCTGCCTAACTGGATCAAATTAGAATCGATGGTGATTAATCTTGAACTTGATTCAATTGAAAAACCATGTTTTGCTTCGGTATGCTAATGCAAATTTTATTTTACACTTCTATATTTTTAGATTTGGAATTTTTGGGATTAGAGTTTAGGGTAGAAAAAATAAAAATGGTAATAGGTGTTTTTTCTGATAACGTATGGCTGGGTTTCCAAGCTGGATCACACATGAGAGCTCTGCCCTTGTTGACCACCGGATTACAAACAAAATCTAGTTTAATGTTTCATTATGGTAAGGTTAATCAAAAATGAAAACACAATTTGATAGTTATTTTGTTTCAGAAACAATTTCGTGTTAAAATTAGAATTTCTCGTTTATGTGTTAAAATTCTATTTTGATATGAGACTCAAATGTCATAACATGATGATAACCATTAGGGGTGAAAGTTTAGCCTTGACAACCCGAACTAACCTTGGCCCGCCTTGAGCCCGAACAGTGTTTGGGCCAAGTTTTCTTACCCTGAGGGCGGGGTAGGGTTGGATTGGTGAGGCCTCAACCAGCCCAACGAGACCAAACCCACCCCAAAAATTTAACCTTGCATTTTTATAACAGAAATTAGGGCTCCAATAAGTATTTTATTTTTCTATAATTTTTTAATATATGAGACATGAATGGAAAAGACATATCAATCAAGATTAATCCAACCATAATAGAAACCAAGGTCAACCCAACCTAGGCCAATCGGACTCAATCGACCCTAATAGGGTCACTTAGGGCCGAGTTGGGTTGGTATGAACTCGACAGGGTTGGGCATAAACATGAACCCGACAGGGTTGAGTTGGGCTTGAGTTGAATTTTGAGAACCTACGGTTGGATTAGGGTTTTAAAAAATTCAGTCCAACCTGACCTGTTTCACCCTTAGCAACTATGTTGCAACATTTTTATTTTATATTTATTCAATTTGTTTCAAAAAAAAGGGAGATTCTATTTTCTTATTCTCTTAAAATGAAATAAATAAATAAATAAATAAAACGCCAGAAACGTTTTTTCCGATTACAACCAAAAGCTCCGAAAGCCATCCGTTTGAGTTTTCCTCTCCGTGTGGGTTTGCCCTGGAGAACTCTAAGCTCTAACCCGCTTGAAATATGCAAATTCGCGCTCGCCTGGTGACGTCCGTGTCTCTTCCATCTTCTCCTGCGTCTACCACTCTTCAAGAAATCGCTGTCAATCACAAAGTTTCCATCTTTCTCTGTCTATTTCTGCGTAGTTGTGTGCATGTCTGTGTAATTGCATCTATTTCCTTGACTATCATGCATTGTTGAATCAGTAGGTATTTGAGTATTTTCAGTATCTTCTTATTGAAGTATGATTCTTCATTCTTATCTCTATTGTAAACCTACTCTCGCCCACCTTCCAGAATGTACTTCTCTATTGGAATGCGACTGTGAGCAGCATTTAAATGGGTCATCCCATATTACATATGAGAACCTTTCAAGAGAATTTTTTTCGATCTGGAAAACCTTTTTTATGATGCTAGCTAGGTTAGTTAATAACCTTGTGACCAATTATAACACAAGCCTTTTAGTTTCTGGTTTTCATCCACTAACCTTTCTAAACACAACCACACTTTCAGAAGAAGGGGAGAAGATGCAACTGAATTGATGAAATCAGCTGCTTCAAGGCATGAATCTTGGGATTTAGTTATTCTGGATCCCCCAAAACTAGCACCTCGGAGAAAGGTATTTACATATTTCTGCTGTGTTTTTTTTTTTAACTACTAGTTGATGCTTTATCTATGAGATTTCACGTATTTCCAGATTTAGTTGTCTTTGTTGTCTTTTGGCATCTAGAAATATTTGATTTGCAATTTTCTGGCTGATTTGAAAGTTTAGCAAACAAAATATCTTTTTAATGTTAGAAACAAATGTATAATATGGGCTACATATGTTAACATACTAGAACTGAAATGCTGTAGATCAACCTTGGAAGCTATTTATTGTTTAGGAGCATAATGGAAAATTTTAGAGCATATAAGAAAGATCTTATGTTCTTAATGGATTTAGAAAAAGGCTTATGATAGCATTCCTAGAGAGTTAATTTGACAAGTTTTAGAGGAGAACTGTGTTTCTAGTAAATACATGGACATAATTAAAGATATATATATATATATATATATATAGTGATACAGTGGCTAACTTAAGAGCTACGAGGGGATGGGGTAGTGATTTCTCAATAACAGTTGGATCAGACCAAGGTTCAGCTCTAAGCTTGTATTTGTTTGCACTAATCATGGATGAGTTGACTAGAGCCATTCAAGAACAAATCCCTTGGTGTATGCTTTTGGAGATGATATTGTTTTGGTGGATGGAATAAATGCTGGGATAAATTCAAAATTATGGAGATATCAACGTTGGAATCAGAAGGTTTTAGAAACACCTATCAGCCTCATTCCCAGTGTCTACATGATTTTGTCCAAGGTGTTTTATAGGTGTTTTTTGCATGGTAGGAACATTTTGGATGGGCTTTTGATTTCTTGCGTATGTATAGATCAGATGATTAAGGGTGAGAGTCTGGGGATGCTCTGAAAATTAATTTAGAAAAGGGCTACATGATCATTTGAAGGGGTGTATTCTGGATTATATTACAAGGACAGTGGCTTATGACATAAGGAGGAAATGGGTGGTGCTTTGATTTTCGGTGTTTGTGAATGGTCCTAGGGAAGGACTTCTGCTAAACTGGAAGTATCCGGCAAAGGGATCCATTGAGAGATTCTCAGTAGAATGATGTTGTTGGCTGTTGATATGATCTAAATTCAGGGAGTTTGGGTGAGTTAGGCAGTGCTGGCGGTTTCACACCTTTATAGATTTATTAAAATAAAGAGATACTGAATAAATCTTGATTTGACATTGTTTTAGTGGTATGGGAGTATTTTGTTCCTATCAACGCATCCCTCTGGATCATTTCCATACCTTATACTATCATCTTCAACCTGTGAGCCCTAGGCTATCCACATGCATAAAATCAAATATTTTTTGGATAATTAGACATTTTGCAAAGGGGAGAGAGAAGCCCAAAGTGAGTATGTACAACTGGCTAATATATACAAGCTTGCTAAGGCAGAGTACAGCCAAAATATATTAAAGGATCTCTGGTTAGCATGTCTATTTGTGTTCTATCTGAACAGATGTTCGGTGACAGTGGAGTCATACTTATGTGGCCAAAGAATCTGGAATATAGATTTCTTCATTCCCTTATCCACAAAACCCCCCCCCCAAAAAAAAAAAAAAAAAAAAAAAAAAGAAAGTTAAAATAGAAAATGCATTGCATTGGTTGTGGGTGTTGACAAATTGTCTATGTTGGTTCCATGCAGAGTGCTGCTTCAATGGCGAGCAGAAAAGTCACAGTTTTATGTCAAGCTGGAGCAGCTTGTGCTCACCCTATTGACCCATCCCTATCCTGAAGGAGCATACCTTTCCAATGTCTTTCTTAGAGTATTGTAGATGATGTGAGTATACACCTAATGTAGTCGTATGTTCTGCATTAATTATTTTGAAAATCCCCTTTAAAGTGACTGGTATTTACTACTTCGAACTTCAAAGAAAAAAAAGAAGGGTGGGGAGGTGGGGGATCTCTGTTCATTCAACATTTAAAGAATAGCAATGTTGTAGATTTTTTTTTTTTTTTGATATTATATTATACAAGCATATGTATGTATGTCTAGCTCTCAAAAAATTCAAACTGCCAATGACTGGAATGCTTTGCTTCACATGATGCAAGCAACCCAACCAGTACTTTACATAGATAGTCATTAAATACACAATATGGTACATCCAGCCATGTCTAAGAACTGGGAAACCAATCTGATCAAGTTCTTTTAGCGGCCTCCAGGATTGTTCCATGACAAATATGAAGGGTCTCCAAGTCGTCTGAAAACAGGAAAGCAGCATCAGTAATAGATCTTGATGGTAATAAATGGTTAAGGTAATTCTATGCATTGGAAAGGATTTCTACCTTGGCTTAATCAGATATATAACAGTGAAGACCATGGCTAGAAAGAAGCACAACCCTCCAACTGCGAGATATGCAATGCCAAGAAAGTCATTCTTTCCCCCAAGCCAGCTAGCTGTGGAAAGTACAAGTTTCTTCTCTCCATTAAAACTGTATGTGTTGTAGAAGTTCCCCAGTGTTACATTTATAATGTCATTTGCTTGGAGATCCACCTCTATCTTCCCCCATAACTTCCTAAAAGTTGGAAGGGCAGCAGTTCTCATCCAAACAATAAGGTCCTCCTGCTCACTCAACTGTTGCACAAGATTTACCAAATGAGATCAGTTCTTGCTTGATGGATGGTAACCAGTGTAATCATCAACTATTCAGTTGTGCAAAAGCAATGATTCTATTTGGTGTTTTATTAGGACTGGAGCTGGATTACTTACTGGTATGCTGGCATCAAGGGTCCCACCGCCTTTTAGGACTCCATTCTGGAAATTTTTGGGGTACACATTACTACTGAACTTTTTATCCCTATCACTCTTCCAAGAAATGCCCTGTTTGTTCACCTGCAGTTGCTGGTTGTTGAGAGAGAAGCTGTAAGTGTCATTAAACAAACTCCAAGCTATAAGACCACAGGGCACAATGGAAGCTCCATTCGCTATGTCTTCAGGTGCACAGCCGGTTGTAATATTTTCACTGTTAGGATCAGTTAGCTGTGCAGCGCTTACACTCTGAACATACCTGAGTTACAAGGCATCACCATGAGAGCTATTTAGATATAATGTTTTTTTCTCCATGAATTTCTACAAAAGTTTGGGGATGAAATTGGAGTGTCATTATTCCCCCTGCCGCTCTATTGAAAAAAGTCTGCAATGCGTTTGGCACTATACCTAGAGTCTCATCCGACCATTAAAACCAGTGAATTAAGAGATTTTCTCTTTGCCGTGGGTGAAAGGAAGTTTGGTCCTTTTACATATAATTCAACTTTAGACAATAGTCTAAAACAAAGGTCTAACGTACCTTCGATGGTTCTGATAGAAGTTGTCAAGTTCATAATATACATAAATAGGCTGCTTCATTAACTTTGGAACCTGCAAAAAATTGTTGATGCATTACTAATTTTGGTTTAGGAAGTTCTGTCACATAGAAATATAAATTCTCTCCACAGAGAACCAGACTTACTGTTAGTGCTCTATTGCATGTTTTGTTTGAATTGCTCTGTATGAAATTGATCATAGCAGCCTGACTGCCTCTGTAGTTTTGTGGTATGCAAACTGTATCATACTGATCAATAATTTCAACAACCTAATAGAAGGACAATAAATTAGTGATTAAATAAATAAATAATATGACACAGAATATTACAGATCATTCTTAACACATACATCCCCGGAAGCAAAGAGAGCAGCAACTCCAAGGGGAATGAAGATTATGCCGATGATTGTGAATATTATGACCACCTGTGAGAAAAATGGTGATTATTTCTAGATAAGTGTACTTATACTGAATGAAATAGCTAATAATACTAATAAGAATTTTCAATGAAGATGTTACAGAACAGTTGATGCCACTTACCCATTTTGGAGTTAATATTGGCTTGCAAGCTGGAAGCTCTTGTTGAGTAAATTTTGAATCTGAAAAAATCAGTTCATGAGGAATTAATGAACAGCTTCAGAAAAAAAAAATTCCATAAGTTTCTGTGAGGGATCATGAAAATTTAAACTGCCAGTTGGATCAGGTTGGGATCAATAATCAAACACAAACAAGATACTCATCTTAAATTGTTAAAATTGTAGATTAACCGGATTTTCCATTTGTCAAATTTGATGACGTATATCAACTGTATCAACCACTTTATATGGGTTTTCAGTGTTTCACAATATGGTTAATGGGTTTTCATGGGGTCATCAGTTTTGATGTTTTTCCATGGGTTTTATGTTTCAGGATTCATGTATTAAGCATTCTGAGTTAGAGCTGTCATGGTTTTAAGATGTCATATATTCAAATTCCAAGTTTCACTGTTCAAGAGAGAGAGAGAAAGAGATTTTCATCTGGGTTGCCATGAATCGGAGCCATAAACCAAAACAAATAAAGAAGATGGAATTTTGAGGAGATACTCACACTTGGGTCGATTTGTGAGCCTTCTAAAAGGTGGAGCAGGAGAATCAGCTGATCCAGCTTCTCCGGAGGCAGATGTCGCGTTCCTACTCATGGAAGTAAAGAATTAAAGATAATCAATTAGCCAAATTAACCAGAGCAGAGCACAGTAGTTGTAAAGCTTAATTCTTCTTGTGATCGATCCTCAGAGCTCAGAAGTATTCTTCAAATCGAATGAAAGATGAAAACTAACAGAGGAGGTGTCAGTTCTAAAATAGGTTCAGTTTGAAATTAAAAAAAAAATAAAAAAATAAAAAAATTAAGAAACAAAGCTGCAAACAAACCATTATTAAAGAAAGTTAAATTCTCTCTCTTTCTTGGGACGGTCTGCCCGCCACCCCACAGGCGCCACCCGAGAGGGATTTAGAGAGAGAAACACGCCTCCTTGTTGCTGTTGTTGAAGTGGTCAATGGCGCAATTTTTTGGTAATTGCCATTTAGTTTTCAACGGTCAAAGTAGAATCTAAGTCGGGGTTTAATAATCCGGAATCAAGATCTGGATCAGGTGAATCAGGATCGGCCTAGATCATGGGAATCAAGATACAACTCAAGGGATAACTGAGTTGGCAAGAGATCTTCGCCTTAAGAAGCTTGTGGTTCTAAGATCGACTCTTATCTCTTTGAGATTATTCTTCACCGTTTTCGATAAAAGTTGAATGATTCTCTTTCAACTCTGATATGACCTGAAACATGCGATTGCGGGGTTAGTATCATACCTGTAGTTAGCGGACTAATTCCTATCTAGATTAGATCAAAATTGATGAGAATCAATCAGAAATTAAACAGAATCTGCCAAAGCATAATAATTCCTAGTTTTCCGTACAAAATCGGATCAATTGGAACTGAACCAGCTTCAAACTATCCAATCCTATCCGGCACAAACCCGATTAATTGTTTAAAAAAAAAAAAAAAATGGGGGTAAACAATTTAGATTCCTTCTTGTGATGGTTTATTAGCATGGACACGCCACACAGCTTGGGGCCAATAGTGGGACCCGTGGATGATGACACGCAGATTGATTTAAGGGAAGTTGAGAAAAGATGGAGTGGTTGAATGATCACAACCGTTACAGCAGGGTCCCAGCGTTCATATCATGATGTTTTCTTCCTGGACTTGTTCCATGAAACAAACTTTGACAAGTCAACCAACTTCTGAGTTCCAGGATCTAAGGGTATTTTTGTCCGATCAAAATCACAACGTGTGACCTGGTGTGCAGCAGACACGCATGATAAGCCAGAGCTTTCCTTTGGATAATTGAATAACAGATAGTTGACCAGATTACCTAATTGAGTATGATTAGGTCAAGTTTCAGAGTTTGTGGGGCCCATTGACATGCGATATTTCACACGTGATAAGTAGAATTTTGTTGATTATTTACGCAAATATAAGTTTTGATTTTCTAACCCAAAATAACGTGTTGAATGGTGTGGACTATGGACTCCAAGTTTGCAAATGATAGGAATAGAAACTAAGGCTCTGCTTAGATTTTCATTCTTCAAATTCAAGAATTATAGAATAATTCTATGTATTTGGTAAAAGGAGGATTCATCTCTATTTCACTGAAATTGTTTAAATAATAAAATAGAACTAAGTTTTCTTTCATCTATGGAGAATCCTTTGATCAAGGGTTTTGAAAGGCATCCATGGATATCGTGCAACAGTTGGGGGTGAGGGATTTTCATCCATTAGTAAATAGGGTTTCATATATTTTCCTTCATGTGAAAACTTCCCCGAATAAATTATGCCTTCCTTTGAATTGCATGTTGCATGCAATATGATTAAGGTGTGATCCTTAAATACAAAACTTGGCAAAAAGCCATGTGGTAATTGACTAAGCTTAGTTGTACAATGTGAAAGTTCCAACCATTGAATTGATAGGGTTTTTATTGGAACATTCATTTGTCTAATTTAATAGTAATAATTCTGGTGGAAGTTATAGAGTTATAATTCGGCATTAGTTTGGTTTGTTTAGATCATTGGTGCCTTCATATGTTTGAGGAGATCTATTCACTTAACGTTTTATGGAACTATTTATAAGGTAGTTTGCTTACTTAGTGCTTGTGCAGTTGAGTTGTGCTAAGGAAGGGATTCGTTTTACATTTGAGCTCCAACAATTTCTAATGTTTGCTTTTATAGATAATTTTTATAATAGAAAAATCTTTTAATAAATCATAAATTTTTAAATATTATCTCAGCTACATGGCTGTGGTCAAATAGCATCAAAAATTTTACGGGAAAACCTAGATCCTACCATAACATGAAAGCCTTTCATGTTATGCCATTTAAGGAAGGATTCTTCCATGAAAGTTAAGCCAATCAAAATTTCCTTATCATAAATATGTGAATTCAATATATAGCTTTAAGCCATTAAATGTTGTATGGACATATTTGCCATCCCATACATTTCAATTTCAATACCTACTAATATATTCAAGCAATAAAATTTGAATCAGACAATTGTCCACGCTCCAATTCCCTCTCACGATCACAATGAATATTGGTGTAATCAATCACTGGAAAGTAATCAAAAGAATTTGGCATTTAGCCACAATTTTTTATTGACAATTTAACTAGGGACAAATTCCGTGGATAAACAAATTCAGTGAGCAGGTTGTCCATATTGTCATTTACGGAACATTTGGTTACATATGAAATGAATTAAAATTATAATAAAAGCAATTTAAAAAGTTTTGTAATCATAAATTTAAAAATAATTGTGTGACTAAATCAAAATATTTTCACGTCATTGAAAAAAAAAATCAATGATATTTTGGATTAAAAAATTATGTAAATTTTTTCGGATGAATAGAAATTTATGAGATAAAAGGACTATAAAAGGGGCATCCTAAAGGGAAAAAAAAATACATCAAACAAAACAAAGGTTACTTAGTGTAATCCAATCTGAAAGGCCCTAACAAGAAACTATGTGTCTATTCTTAGCACAATCTGATTCGGAGGCACAGAGTTGCCAAGTCAATATGAAGCATTGAAAATTTTAGAATAATTTCCTACACCAGTGGCTGAATGAGGTGACTGCTTCAAGTTAAATGCTTTTGAAATTTGTTAAAAAATAAAAATAAAAAAGTAATTCTAATTGTTTGAAAAACTTATGGTCATTGAGAAAACAAGGGAAAACATTCACATGATAGGACAAATGGATGAGATAACCTATCAAATTATACGATTATTCAAAGAAAGCATCGATATGCTTGACGAGAAATCAACGTCAATCAAATATAGTTTTTTAATTAGATGTATAAATGTATAATTATTGAACGGATCAAACCAATGGCAAGCACCTAACCTAGCTTATATAGAAGCGTTACAATATTTTTAACAGAGGTGGTTTGATAGGATCCATTTTGGCATAATCATCAACCTCCAACTAACTCTCAATTTTTCAAACAAATACACATATGGTTATCCAAAATCAAAAGGGTTTTCAGGTGGTTAAGTATTAGAAAGCTGATTCCAAAGTATATTTTTCTAGAAATTCAAATTTTCAATGTTTTTGACAAGAGGAATCATCTGATGAGACTTATATAAGTTTGTTTAGAACATGTAAGATTCTTTTGATTGTGTCTTGTTTAATCATATGAAAACGATTTACCATTATGTCATTTTCAAGAATTACCATTGTTTCGCATGTTTTTTTTAGTGCACATAAGAAAAAACAGGTTTTACCTTCATTAAAATAAGAATGCATAAAATTAAAGGGGGCAGAAAAAAAAAATTCTTAATAATAAGACCAGACACAACCTTCTAAATTTTCATTCTATTGAAAAGTAATTAGAAAATCACAGTTAATAAAATAAACTTGATGCGAGTTTGTTTGTATCATGCTTTCTCCCTTTGGTTTCTATAACGCTTTTCAAAGTTTGGATGACCTAGTCTTACGTGTTTGGTTTACGTCTAGTTAGGTGATGACATTTGTTTATTTTGCTTCCATAAATGCTTCTCTCTGTACTCTCTGTATACTTAATTGAAGAAAATGGAACATATATAACCATCAAATCATAGGTAAAGCGTACACATATAGGTAGATGATCTAGGTTCCACTTTTAGTGGTTTGTGTAGTCTGTTTTTTATATATTAAATAAAGAGGCATAGTTTGGCTCATGAGAATCCAAATCACATGATAATTGCTTTAGTATTACATTGATTCAAGTAATTAGATTGTGGGAACTTCAAGCTTTTAACATCAATTTCAACAACGGATGAAGCATGAGATTCAGAAACTGTAGGGTCAAAACTCTCAGATTTGGATCCTCCATGGCACAACATGGTGTCCGGTGTGCATCCAACGCCTAAAAACGCGTTGGGCTGCGTGAAACCGCCATGAGCTCTGTGTTAAGGCGTTTAAGGTCATTGGATTTGCCCTAGACACCATGTTACGCCACAAAGAAATTGAATTCAAAACTCTCACCATTGTTATTAATGCAAGAAGTGCTGATCACTAGGTGGAAAACAAGGCATTGGAAGACGGAGATTTATCTTCCAATAGAAGGTTTTAATGAATCAACACATGAAGCATGCTTTGAGTTTATAGAGTAAAAACTATATTTTCACTTGGAGAACTTATCTTTATTTATTTACTTATGGGACAAACATAGGGGTGTAAAATGACAATCATACCCTCTTGAGTTTGCAAGTCCCTGTGCGTGTCTGGGTGCAAGGGACGTTCCTGAACAAAAAACATTTACCCTTTATTAAATACTTCATATGAAATCACTTTCAAGGAAGATATTCCGTGCCAAATACTTTGGTAAATCAAAATCAAATGGTTTTGTTCTCTGTGGCAATTTAGCAAGAACTTCTAAGTGGGGCTTGGTTATTTCCTAGCTTCAATTTTGAAATTATAATCCCATGGCTACTCGGTTAGATGTGTATGCATGCTTGAGCAGTTGAGCCAACCCAATTACGCCACATGTGTCTACATCATCCATTTTAAATCTAATTTTATGAAATATAAAATAAGGCCATGTAGTCCACTTAAAATCAAATGTAAAAGGGGAAGTGTTTTCCGTAGGAGAGTATGACCCCTGCACATGCATGATGGCCAATAGAAGCACTTGCTAAAGCATCTGGTGGGGCATCAATTTACATTTCGTTGAGATGGGATGGTCTTCCTGCGTTTGGGTGGAGGCGCCACCCCCTCTCAAAGGAACCATTTTCCCCTTTTGAAATATAAAATAAGAAGTACTTACACGTTGCTTGCTTATATTAGTCACCAGCGGGTAACAAAACTATATATTCAAGCACCTTAATACTTTCTTTAGAAGTTACTCTTTTCACATTATTCCTAGGGAGATTAATAGCGTAGCTGACTCCTTGGCTAAGAAGGTCTTGTCTTGTGCGTGTAAGACAATTTGGCCTCTCTCCCTTTCTATCAAAAAAAAAAAAAATATATATATATATATATACACAGTTATAATACATAGATATAATATATACTTTTTTTTTTTGTTGAGATAAAATCTATAAAACAATTAAGGGAAGTCATTTTTTATCCGAAAACATGACATACACTAGAGACCTTATTTTATAAGAGGGAGGAGAGAGATAAACACAAGGCAACGACTCAACAATACCGCACAGAAAATATTTCCCTAATAATTAAAGATCTGATTAAATGATTCCAAGAGAGGCAACGAGCACCAAATTGACATTTTGGTTAATTCAACCGGGTCATGGTGCAAATCCGAACCTAAACACCCTATCCCAAAAAAAAAATGTCCGAACCTAAACCATTTAATGGGGAATGAATTGATGGGTTTGGGGACTTTTGGACTCTTTTGAGACTGTAGCCATCACCAACGGCTACTTATAACGTTTTAACGTATACTTTTTATTTGTCTTCCTAATTCCTATTAAGGGAATTCATTCATAAATGCTGGGAGCCAAAACTGTCTGTTTCCTTTAAGCCGTCAAGTATCATAAAGGGCAAGAAATGTCCAAGTATCTGCTTTTAAGGCCTTAAACCCACACACCAAAAAACTCGAACCTCCTTTAAAATCAATTTGACTTCTACGTCAGTTTTTTAAAAAATATAAAATTATTTGAAGATCAAAGTTCATGAAAAAAAAAAAAAAAAAATACCTAATGCATGAAATTCCCGCCATTGGACTCTCCAAAAGTCGAGAGGGTCAGCTTCATCAAGACTACCCAAGAATTAGTAATGCTGAATAGGGATTGCTCCAGATTTCGGATCACTTATGACTAAATCTTGATTAGAATTGGCTACCGATATGAATCTTGACTTCGGATTTTTAATTCTAGGCTCATCCCAAAATATTGAAGGGGGAAAAAAATTGCAACATGTTGGTCACATGTTCAAAACTTGAAAATAACATCTTCTGTGAAGCAAGGGGTAAGACTGCGTACACTTCCCCTCCCAAACCATGCAATAGCAGGAGCCTCGTGCACTGGGTTGCTCTTCCTTCTAAAGAATAGTGTTAGGCCACGTAGTATATGTTTGCACCTCTTTTTTGTCGATCTCTTTCTTGAGGTGTGTGCTTCTATGCCACTATGTTATTTCTCTCCTATTTTTGGAGAGATGGATATAGAGAGGCACATGAAGATAGACAAGGAACTCAATCTCTATATTATAAATGGGAAATAGAAGCCTGAAAGACAACATGGCCCATGTTTTATGACACATAGAGAAGCTAGCATGTACTATGCAGTTGAACAATAACTCAATCTCCATATTAAATATGGAAAAAAGAAACTCGAAAGACAACATGATCGTTGTTCTAAAAACACAAAGAGGATGAAATAACTGCTCCATCCCTTGAAAAGTGTAAATCCATCCCCAATAATCCTTCTTTGAACGTTCTCATTGCCCATATTAGAGGTGTAAGTTTGGCCCTGACGATCCAAATCCACCCTAACCCGCTTTGAGCTTGAACCCTGTTTAACCCGACTATAACCCGACCCAACCTTGTGTAGGGTTGGGCCGGGCCTAAGTTGAGGCATAGAAAACCCAGCCTGACCCTAACCCGCCCTGAGTCTAACCCTGGTTATTATTGTGTTTAACTAATAATGTTTTTTCACCCTAGTATACACTATATGACTATATAATGTATTTTAAACATTGGTTTGGAACATTAGACATTAATTTCTTAAACTTTCAACTTAAGAATAAGTTTTGTTTCTCTCTTACATTGGATTTTGCATTCACTTTTGAGTTTCCTATTGTAGTAAATGGAATTATTGAAATTTAGAATTAAAAATGTTGATTTTTTTTTTTAACATTTTAACATTGCACATATTAACAGGACACAACTCCACCTGCCTAATATTTTGGGTTGGGCTTGACCTATTTGGGGATTTGGCGACAATTCTTAATTTGAATTTCCACTGTGGCTAAGATTTAATTAGGCCCACAATGTTAGAAGTCCCTTTAGACTCTTAGTACATGCAAGCACTTTGATGAATTTAGGGGGTAGTCAATGTTTTTCAGAGTTTAAAGGTAGCAAAGTGATTTCAAGAATTAGAATTAGAATTGAAATCAGAATTGAATCATACTTATTGGAATGTGATTCCACTAAGAAGACCATCTAGGGTGAACTCGATCTAACCTGACCCAACCCTGAGCCTTGTAGGGTTAGGCCCGATCAAGAACCTAATAGGATTGGGTTAGGATTGGGTTGAGTTTGGAGACCTAAGGTTAAGTTAGGGTTTTAAGCAACTTGGCCCAACCCGGCCCTATTTCACCCCTAGCCCATATGATGGTGCAGGGGCCACGCTTCGATTCAAGAACCCTCTTCCACTAATGATTACCAAATGAAGGCTCATGCAGTCCACCATGTGCTAACCTCTCACTCTCGTTCCTCCATAACTAACTTTAAACCTTGTGAGTGGGAAAAAATAATTCAACACCACCCATCTCATGTGAAACCCACATTGATTGAACAAAGATTAATTGAATTATAGTATTAATGGGCCCACTTATTTATTCGAATCTGCCACCGTTGTATTCATAGACGGTCTCTACTCTCACGTGGGATTTGTCTTATGGACGATGGGCTCACTCCACTCCACACCACAAATTAATTAATTAATAACCTAAAATTTAAGTAGATTTACAGATCCAATGCATCGCACTAAAACCAATTTGATGTCCGATACTCCTTAATTAATCTTCATTTTCATCAAACTAGTCCATTATTAGAGGGATAGGGTACATGTTCCCAACTGGTGTATCAGCATGACTTACCATATTAAGCTATGTCCACGTACTTCATCACCTAATCATCTCCCATGGATGGTCCAGATTTAGCCAAGTAAGAAATAGAGTAGCTGATAGAGATAGAGTAGAGTGGGCCCCATCCCTCCTCACCCCCTCCACCAACTTGGATCTCTCTCTCCCTAAAATCTAAGCAAAGAACAACGCTGAGCCACAGGGGTATATCTTAATTACTGATCCTACTATCTCTCATTGTTCAATCAAAATATTCTCTCTCTCTCTAACCTGCAAAACTCTCTCTCACACACATTCCTTCATTCTGTGACTCTCATAGCCTCATGGCGAAGCCTCAGTTTCTTCTGTTTCTGCTACTCTTTTTCTTCCTCATGTACCAGCAGTCCCTCCAACAGCAGCAGCAGCAGCAGCAAATCAATGCCGTCGATCTCGCTGCCCTCCACGACATCAGGAACAGTCTGAGAGATCTCCCGCATTCAGATTTCTTCTCCACCTGGGACTTCGCTGCACCCAATCCTTGCTCCACCTTCACTGGTCTCCTCTGCTCTCCTGACCCCTCCGCCAGCGCCAGCGCCACTCCTCTCCTCCGGGTAACCTCCCTCACTCTCGGCACCGGGCTGGCAGGATCTTCCGGACTGATGGGTTCAATCTCTCCCGCTCTCTCCAACCTCACTGCTCTCACCCAGATCATCCTCTACGCCGGAATTGTCTCCGGTTCAATTCCTCCTCAACTCGGCACCTTAAAGAACCTCCGAGTCATCTCCTTAACCAACAACCGCTTGTCCGGTCCGATTCCGAGCAGTCTCTCAACCCTTCCAAACCTTCACACACTCGATCTTAGTGGTAACCAACTCGGTGGTCCGGTTCCCGCGGGTCTCACTGGGTTACCCTCGCTAAGGGTTCTACTCCTGGAATCCAATCAACTCTCGGGCGAGTTTCCTAACGTGTCGACTCAGCTTCTCCACCTCGATTTGAAAAACAACCGTTTCTCGGGAGTCCTTCCGTCACTGCCGTCGTCCCTCCGTTATCTCTCCATGTCTAAAAACGAGATGTGGGGCCCACTAAACGTCCTAGAACCTCTATCAGAGTTAGTGTACCTCGACCTGAGCATGAACTGGTTCAGTGGGAGTATCCCGGAGACACTGTTTCGTTCAACGCTCTCATCATTACTGCTCCAACGGAACAATTTGTCTGGTGGGGTCCCCAAAACAAAGGCCGTTGATGCAACATCGTACGGTGAGGGATCGACCGTGGACTTGAGCCATAACCTTTTATCAGGAGAGTTGTCACCGGTTTTGGCAGGCGTCGAGATCTTGTTCTTGAATAGCAACCGTTTGATCGGGATCGTACCGGATGAGTACGTGCAGAGTGTCTTGGTGGGTAGCATGAAAACACTATACCTACAACACAATTACCTCTCCGGGTTCCCTTTAGAAAGCGGGTCGCCATTGCCGGACTCAGCTTCGCTTTGCTTGTCTTACAACTGTATGATTCCACCCGTCAGGACGATGACCTGCCCTGCCAATGCCGGTGGGCTGCTTTCGAGACCCGCTTATCAGTGCCGGTTGGTCCACCTTGGCAATGCCGATTAAGGGGTGACTTCATAATTGAGAAGGGCTTCTCAATTCTGGTGGATGGAGACAATAGGATCTTAAAACTTGGGATCGGATCAACTGATTTGAACCGGGTTTTGACCAATACGGTGCTGTTAATCTGTACTGCATTTCTAGGGTTTCGGCCTATTCTGACCAATCCGGATCCTGATTCCAGTTTATAAAACCCTGATGTGGATATATTTAATATTTGTAATTTGTTGTGGGCATTTTTTGGGTAATGTTTGAATCACTATTGACATAAGAAAGAGAAGAGGCAGGTTTCAGTGTATAGATAAACCAAAGAGAGTTGTTTTGGAGGTATTTGTGGTTTTTTGTTCGTCTTCTTCATATGGTAACGTCTTATTATAAAAGTAACTGTGCAGTGGCCAAGGAGAAAAGTTTGAATCTTTTCCTTTCTTGTTTGTTCTTAGGTTTGTCTTGCCATGCGAGTGGTCCAAAGTGGAAAGGTGCTTGTTTGCTTGTATGCGCGTGTGGTGTGCGTATGAGTGCGCATGCCACCTTTTAACACCTTTTTAGTTTGGAAAAGTTTGAGGTTCATTCACTCACCATCTTAGGGTTTAATTATTTCTCCTTGTATGACGCGGTCATATAAGAGAAGTCTCCTTCACTGGGGATATTTAAGGGTGGGTCCAATGTGCTGTTCACATGTGCAAGCTGGGTCAAGCCAGATCAGGCCAGGCTGAAGCGATTTTGGATGTGAGGAAGTAGATTCCAACCAACATTTGGGATACTATCACAAATTTTATGCCTACCAAGAGATTGTAGGTCAAAGAAAGATGACAAAAAGGATTGCAATTTTTATGTAACGAAAAATTTGGCCCCGGTCATCAATTAAAAAAAAAAAAAAAAAAATCTCATTGAATGAATTTCGTCTGATAATGAAGAAATAACCAACAATGAGGTAGCAGATGAGGAGGTCGAGTGAGCTTTAAGAAGGGATACGATCCAAAGAGCCTCTACATGCGGTGTGTCTCTAAAATATATGAAACTGGAGAATCTGAATCTATGCATCTAGTCATCTCCTACATCTAGGTGTCTCTGTAAAAAGATGGATCTGACTCCTCTCCAACGACTACACCCTCCAATGACCCTCCAAGGGCCAGCAGGGCTTGTTCGCACATCAACAACTTGGATGTGTGAACAAGCCCTCCCAATCCTTGGATGAGTCGTTGGAAGGTCGGTGGTGTTAGAAAGGATCTTTTTCTGTAAAGAGACATAGCCCATATGAAAGAGATGTCCTAAACACAAGGAATATACTAAATAAAATTGAGCCTAAAACAGCAAGCCCATGACTAACAAATAAGTCACAAATAGGCCCAAAAGACCTTAGGTTTATTGTCGAAAATATATAATTTAATAGACCCAGATTTAAACCCACTTCCACACACTGATGAGTACGTAGCTCGCTGGGACCCAATTGCAGAAGAGAGCATGGTGGGTTTGCAAGCTTGCATACTTGTCATGATATTTTCCTTCAGTCTGCTTACAAAGCAGCCAACTTGGTGAGCTAGTGCCGACTTCCCAACTCGGACTGAGTTTGGTAATCTGTCACCAAAAGCGTTTACTGCGGATGGTTAAAGCACCAAAGAAATCCTGAAATTGGGTAGGTCCATACCTATCAAGGAGACCATGCTTGAAATCCTCTCAGGTGAGATGGCAAACTTTTCCTTCATTAGTTTAAACCACAGTTCGGCGTCTCCTTCAAGATTGAAAGAAGTTAACGACACCTTCTTGCCATAGGGTGTCGCAAAACTTAAAAAACTGGTCTATCCTACAGATCCAGCTGGTTTGATCCTCTGTTCCATGGCATTGAATTATGGAAAGTCAATCTTCACGAGCTTGGCCAAGTAAGTACTGCTGGAGCTAGGTATCACGATTGATTCAACCACTCTCAAATCTTTGGCCACCATTGTTTTGATTCTAATTATTAGAAGTGTCCCCAAATTCTCGAGTTTAATTACTAACAATGAGGTTGACTTTGGTATTCATTATTGTGACTATTTCTTGCATCTCCTTGAGAATTCTCTCCTACACAGTGGCTAGAGAACTAACCTCAGCATCCAGGTGATCCAACTGCTGCTCCTTCATCCTTGTCACTCTTGCAAGTCCAAGAACGACAAGGAATCAATGCATGTTAATACCAGTGCATCAAGTGCGTCCAATATGTCCTTCGCAGTTTTGAGACCAAGTATGCGAGAAGAGAGAGAGAGATTCATGGAGAGTGGCATTGATGCAAGCACAAACAAAGTGATTGTCTTACGACATGTATGAAACATAGGGTTGGGGAGAAAAGAACTGTAGTGATAGTCGATCCAGTCAAATTGGTGGAGGAGGACACGGTCGTAGGTGGTGCTATTTGGAACAATCAACATGCTCCATTAAAGGAGAGTTGATGAAGATGGATTCGAGTTGTTCCTTCCAAAGTAGGTAGTCGGTGTTGTCAAGTTTGACAGAGACTAGTTTGGAGAGGTTGGTAATGGGAAAAGGAGAAGAAATAGCCATTGGAAAAAGAAAGAAAGAAAGAAAAAATAAATAAAAAAAAGAATTGAAGGCTACTCTAATACCATAAAAGAATTAGGATTGTTGAATGGTTTTGGTGCTTTATCTTGCACTAATTTGGTTTCATATATTTCCCTTTACCAATTCAACATTCATTGGCATCTTATGTAATTAGGTTACTATGAAATAGCCCAGATTAACTTTAGTTAAGTTGAGTCCCTCATGTTAGAATTTTAGGTAAACCTAAATATCATAATTATGGTTTTTGATTTGAACCGGAAGTTGTTAGTCTTATTATTGAGAAGTCAATTAGTGAATTGCTCTAACTGGTATTCTGACGACCCTCCCAGTTGATCCCATCAAATAATACTACTATTGATGCCAATGCTTCATAAAAGGCCACAGTTTGAAGATTTGCATTTAAAAGCAAAGACTTTGATTCATTTCAATCGAAAAATCTGAACAATGCTGAGATCTTTTAATACACCAAAATGTGTTTCTTCCATTGCATTGACAATGACAACAATGATCAGAGTACACTTAACTAAGTTCTGAAAGCTCAGACACAATTTGACTCTTCACCAATATTCTCAAACTAAAAAGAATGACATGAATCAGAAAGCACTTGAAGGGATTACCTCTACTTGCTACGTTTAACAGCTCTTCTTCCTTGGCCCTTCTTGGGAGGACCCTTCCCACGACGTTTTAACATTTCTAGTTTAGATAAGCGCCTGCAATATCCAAAACAGAGTATTCAGAATTGCAGTCTAAAGAATAAAAGGAAAAAAATTTCAAAGAAGAATAAAAACAAACAGTTGGTGGGTAAGAAAGTAGAGTTATCTGAAAAACAAATTTCAAAGAAGAATAAAAACAAACAGTTGGTGGGTGAGAAAGTAAAAAAGCATGTCTGATCAACCATGAAATTAGCACACAGAAGAGGGATTGAATTTGAAGGCAATACGTACTCTTGTTCTTGACGGGCCATTACAAGTGGATCGTCCTTCTTGATATCATGAGGGTACCACTGAGCGACTTTCTCGCCGATGAGCTTCTTACGGAGAATCTTATGAGGTGATCTCTGGCCTGTTGGGTTCAGAACGTGACCGAATATCTTCGCCCTTGCTTCTGTCACTCCTCTTATGGCCGCTGCCGCCAACATGCTCCTCAAGCTACCGCCGCTACTGCTCATTGTGCCAACTTAGTTCAGCTTTTCACGACTCAGTCTAGCGTCTACCCACCTCAGCACAGTTATGGGCAGGACTCTCTCTCCTGTATTTTTTCCCCCTCTGCAGCACCACCGGATTCGGATTCGGATTCGGATTCGGATCCGGGTCTTCCGGAGAGGACCCTAATCCAGATTATTATGGTGTTTGGAACTCGGATAATTGACTCACTTGCTGGACAGCCGATCCGACTGTTTTTATTACCGAGTCAACACCAAAAAAAATTTTCCACTAAAATATATAAGGGTAAAATCGAAATTTTAAATAAATTTGAAAATGATTTACCACTATTATTTCCACAATGTCTAATTTTTATGCTTTTTTTTTTTTTGGATACACGTGTAAGATAATAAGATTTTATCTTCTTTGAAAGAAAGAAACACGTGATAATAAAAAGACAAATCGAAAAGATTACATCATATTAGATCAAACACCAAGAAATACGAAAATAAATAGACAAAAGATCTGCATGACACAGAGATTTAACGAGGTTCACACACCAGTGTGGTGTGTTACGTCCTCGAGTGAAGAAGAAGATGTTTTACTATTCAGAAGAGAGATTACACACAAGTAGCGGTTAGAAAACTCGCCCTGAAACCCTAGCTCGATGAACCCCCCCCCAAAAAAAATACAATGACTTTATAAACCAATTAAAATACAATGACTTTCTTAATAAGACAACAGTACATTATATATATTCCAAGTCGTGGGTTGACCTATCGGGTCCCAGTCGATCCGATCGAACCTCTCTGTTTCCATCGCAGATCTAAAAAAACTTCTCATTCAAGTCACCACCAAAATATGTCGAAGCGGATCAATCTTCAAAACAGATCAAAAATTCAAGACAAACTTAACACATCATTTATATTTCACCAACTTAGTCACAATAAGAATTTCTTTATCATAAAGGTAAAATAAGTTTTCAGTCACATGTTCTTGTAGGTAAAGTGACCATATTAATTGGACTCTTGGGATATTATTACACTCCTACCCCCTATTTTATGAGATCAAACTATTCTCACCTTTTAGCAATGTGTTGCTACGAATACCCATGGTAAGGAATGAAGGAAAAATTGATCCTAACATATATATAGACAAGAGTTTTGTTAAGAGTTTCCTCCTTAACATATAGGTGAAATAAGTTTTCCTTCACCTATTCTTGTGTTTGAACTGCAAAGTGATCATACGGATTGAACTCCTTACACTCTTACCCCTTATCTTACGAGGTCGAAACTACCCTCACCCTTTTTTTAATTTTCCTTTGTTTTTCCTGTAACTGATTAAATGTGTACAACTGAACATTGCTAAACAGAAGGATTAACAATCACAAAGTTGTTCTATAGCTTAGTTAGTACTCCATGTTCAACACCAAAATTAATTTACTTGCCCAAAGTGTACAATAGAAAGCAGACTTTTCTATTTTATTTTCCTCATTATATTTCCAGGCTTTCCTTTTTTTCTTTTTTTCTTTTTTCCACTAAATAATATGAAACTTGTCCACATTTTTGAAAACCCTAAAGCTCAATCCAACTAATTAAATCCATAGTTCTATTGGGCTTACTTTTTTTACTAGACTATTGGGCTTACAATTAGTTAATTGTAGAAACAATTCACATAACCCTCCAACATATAGTTTCACTGGTTGTAAATTGGTTGTAAATGTATGTACCTAGTCAATTTCAGTCCAGATTGAATTAAGTAACACCCACAGCTCAAATCAACATTTTAATGAGCAAATTGAATCTTGCACTCAATATCAGTGAAATATATGGATCCCACAAATCTATAGATAGAGAATTACGACATCGTTATACTAATGCGGCCGTACAATATTCTTATGTTAGGGTTGGAGTTTTAGTCACTTCAACAGAGATGATTCCACTTATTCATTGTTGACTTAAATGTGTATTAATTAGAAGGTGTCTTAGTTATTAAGGATAGATATTGACACTATGATTCGATGCTCAAATATACACAGTGTCCAATCTATGAAAAGAACAAGACAACCATGATATTCGATGCTCTAATTAATCTAATCATTTATGCAATAAATCAAACCTAATTTAAAGAGATTAATAGAGTTATGAACCATATTATGAAGTATGTGTAAGTCTCACTGTGGGCCTTGTACAAGATAGATAATTCCACCGTCCTAGCAATTCTCTTTAAGAACTGGGAAGGAGAAGAAAAGCCCATTAAAGGTTACAGGCCATGTAAGATGGGTCCCCCAAAACCTCACCTAGATGGAATATATTCATCCCCAAGAATTTATTCTCAAAAGCATCCAAGAATGCTTGAAATTCAAGCTAAGATGTCCTTATGACAAAAAACAATTAAATCTTTGTGATTTGTTTGAAATTTAATTAATGAGCTAAAAGTTATAAATCAACTTTAATTAGTTATAGTATGTGGGACAGCTTGAAACACGTGTTTATATGTATTCTAATAAGGAATCCCCACGAATTAAATGGAATTTAGAAGGGTGAATAAAAAGGAAAAATATTAATTAAGATGTATTTTTTAGTATAATATATACAAGGTGATGAGTTTAAAGATCATTAATCCATTAGGCATAACCATGGTCCGAAAAGCAGCATAAATTGTAAACTTGGCATGTAGAAATGGCCATGATTAACCTTTAAAGAGATCCACCTTGGATATGGGTGAGTTTTAAATTAGTATATGATATGTCCAAAGTAGAGATCATAACCGAAATATAAATCAGGTTTAGGGGAACCCATTTAGGTTTTCTAGATGATTATGAGAAGAATCTTTCTTTGATTGTCAAAGAAGAAAGCATTTATTCCTTTCTGGGATAGGGTAATTATATGGTTTGTATTTTTACCTGATGTTATATATGGGATTTGACATCCTTGCATGGGCTCAGAGAGAGAGAGAGAGAGAGAGAGAGAGAGAGAGCTTTATATTGTTCATACACATCCTAGCTAGTTCTCTTTTTCTCCATGGGTGGGGACTTAACTGTCACAGCTCAAGATGAATTGGGTTTGACTTTAGTTAGATTTTTGGTTCTTTGAATTTGAAATGGAGTTGCTTTGATGAGATGAGAGACAATCTTCCATTCCACAAAAGCCTTATCGGTTGAGCCCAAGAAGCTTTGAAAGGGGGAGGTCCCCCACCTTCCATCAAAAGCTCCACATACAAACCCTTAATGGATTGATGTTCACATCCCCACACAATACCAACCACAGGCACTAAAGTTGGTTCCATTTAAGTTGTTGTTCTCTAGTGTCCTCTGATCATCAGCTGTGTAAGACCACTTTTTGATTACTTCTCTTCTTATTTCACTTACAATTTTGCTTCAATGAAGATAAATATTGGTGTCATACTCAGAAGTATCACTCTGGCCCAGTGTGCTGAATGTACTTTAGATAAGAATTCTAGTATTTTACGACACGTAGCCACCTTTTATTAATCAAATAAATGTGCAACTTATGATGCATTGCCATGACTATTGTGATTAGTTAGATAGCTAGAGCTTTCTTTGCCTCACATTTCATTCACTTAATGATCAATCTCATGCCAACCATCATTGAACCTTTTTGTTGGTAATGACATAAGACATGGTTTGTAGCCTAACTAGCATGCCTAATTGGTTTATAAGTGCAAAGCATATAAAGAAAGGTTCGTTTCCTGAAAGAGAAAAGAACTCATGAATGTTAAATCAAAATATTACTCGATATGATTGCACAAGGGGTCCCTTGATCATTTCCTTATATATGAAAATTTATCATATAAAAAACGAAATCAGATATACCCTCTAAAATTACAAGTTAGTAGTTGATAACTGCTAGATACCATGTAAAATTTCTATCCTACAAGTTCCAACTGATAGGTGGAAGGATTCCCATATGCATGCATGCATAAGGGGCTGTAGATGTGAGACTGAACTCCCAACAATACACACGAGAGAGAGAGAGAGAGAGAGAGAGAGAGAATCCAATGTTTAAAAACTCGGGTGAGTGAGTGGTCTCCACCGATTCCAATTCAAATTGTCCAGAATCGGTTTGGAATTGGTCTCAGTTATACAGATTAACAAGCAAAGAATCTGGGTTAATTGGGATTAGTGCAGTGCATAGATTGATTCCGAGTCAAATAGAGAGAGAGAGAGAGAGAGAGAGAGAGAGAGAGAGAGAGAGATCTTTTGGCAAAGGAGGGGATGAAGATTGGAGTCGGTGGGCTTTATGTTTATTTTACAGAGGGGAGGGGGTACTTTCTACCAGAGAAGAGAGAACAACAAACAACACAAGCCATTCTCTTCTTCAAAAACGCACCCTATTCCTTCTTATATGCGTCGCTTTTGTTCTTGAATCTCTTCCTATCACAAGAGCAGCTTCTCTCTCCTTCTCTCTCTCTGAGAATATGTTCCAATCCAAGAAACCTACTATGAATTCACATGATAGGCCTATGTGTGTTCAAGGTGACTCGGGGCTTGTCCTCACAACAGACCCAAAGCCTCGTCTTCGATGGACAGTCGAGCTTCATGAACGATTCGTCGATGCTGTGACTCAGCTCGGAGGACCAGACAGTATTAACATTTCTTAACTGAGAATTACCTGCACCATCTTCATCTTCTTCTTATCTTAATTTTTTCTTCTCTTCCTTTTGGTTCTATTTGATCCTATATGTGAACTTTTTCTTCTCTATGTTTAATCTATAGAGGCCACTCCGAAGACCATCATGAGAGTTATGGGTGTTAAGGGTCTCACTCTATACCATCTCAAGAGCCATCTTCAGGTATATATATATACCCAATATTTCATGTGTTCTCTCTTCTCTAAGCACTCATAATTTTGACTTTTGTTTGTTTGTTTGTTTGTTTTCGTTTCTCAAATTTTCTCAAATAGAAATTCAGGCTTGGGAAGCAGCCACATAAGGAATTCAATGATCACTCAGTTAAGGAGGGTGAGAGAGGTAACTGTTCTTATAGGAGTTGTAATTATATGACCCTTAATCCTTTAATTGTTTTGTTTCTTCAATTTAACCTAATATGTTCCCTAAATCAGTTGTTACTGTTTCTCTTTCATTTACTTCATGACCACTTCAGCTCTAGATCTTCAGAGAAATGCATCCTCAGGGATAATGGGTCGAGGCTTAAATGAGTATGTAACTAACTAAATCATTTTAGCACTCAAATATAGATGTATTTAGGTTAAGAAAGTGTTGTGTTTTAATGATTACTACACTTCAGCAGGAATGGTCAGATCACAGATGCAATTAGGATGCAAATGGAAGTCCAAAGGAGATTGCAAGAACAAATAGAGGTATGTGTGTGTGTATACATATATATATATATATATATATAGAGAGAGAGAGAGAGAGAGAGAGAGAGAATTTCCAACAACCCACGTCATCATATTTCTTCTATATGGGTCTCTTGAAATTGCAGGTACAAAAGCACCTCCAGTTGAGAATTGAAGCACAAGGGAAGTATATGCAGTCAATACTTGATAAAGCTTGTCAAACACTTGATGGTGAAAACATGACCTCAGGAAGCTACAAGGGTGTTAGTAATCAAGGAGTTGTTGACATGGGTTCCATGAAAGATTTTGGTTCTCAAATGGGCTTCCCCTCTCTTCAAGACCTACACATATATGAAGAAGAGCAAGTAGACATGCAGCCACATATGGACAGATCATCTCTTGAAGGATTCATGCCTGCCAATGATACCATCAGTCTTGGGAAGAAGAGGCATAGTCCCTATGGTGGTAATAGCAAGAATCCTTTAATGTGGGCTGATGACCTCAGACTACAAGAATTAGGAACAGCAGCAGCATGTCTAAGCACTCAAGAAGATGAATTTAAGGGTTACCAGCTTCAAATTGGTGCAGATATGGATTCAATGTCAGATGTTTATGAAGCCAAGCCACCAATCCTCTCCGGTGATGGAGAAAAAAAATTTGATGCACCATCAAAGCTTGAAAGACAGTCGCCGCGAAGAGCACCACATCCAGTAGAGAGAATCAATCCTATGATCAAGGGTGGTACCTTATTTCAAGGAAGAAATATGTCTTATGGTTGAAACTTAAATCCATTTCTTAGATGTAATGATCTTAAAGAATCTTCTAAATATGAGTATCAAATCATAGATGAAGAGACCACCATGAACCATTATTAGCTTTTACAATCTATTGATCCCACAAATCTATTTTGTTTTAGTACTTCTGAAATTTTCCATGTGGGTCTTCCATTACTTTGGATGTTATTAATTATATTCCTGCTTCTAATGTTGTAACCTTTTATGATGTTGCTTTTTAAGTTAGTTGCTCCAAGTTAGTTAATGCCATCATTGAAGACAAACATATTGGAGACTGCCATTCTGCAACCAAAAGAAAATTTCTAGAGTTTTGGGGAACAACAAATACTAAATAGTCTACATTGTTTGAAATCCTCATTGAAAATTGAGCGAAGGTAGATTATGGAAGTTCCTTTTCTTGAATGAGGAAGAAGAATTTCTTTAAAGGCAGACTGGGAATATCTATGTCCTACCCCCTTTTTCTTTTCCACAAACTTAATATTCCCTGTGCATTAGATGAACAAGACATCAAGGGCTCATATCAAAAAAAAAAACCTTAGGGATGTATGCCAATATTGTCAGACTTAACCTGTATAACTAGCTAGTCTACATTGGTCTAGATCTGATGGACTATTTTTTATGCCTTGGTTTGACGGGTTATTTGTTGTGAATTTTTCTAGGGTTATATATGATGGGTTATTTGTTGTGCATTTTTCTAGGGTTATATTTGATGGGTTATTTGTTGTGCATTTTTCTAGGGCCATATTTGATGGGTTATTTGTTGTGCATTTTTCTAGGGCTATATGGGTATTTGGATAAACTATCTTTATAGGTTTCGCTATAGGTGTTTTTTTTCTTTGTAATCAATCTGAGAGATGCATGAGAACGAGTGGTTGTAAACTCTATTCTCCATTGAAAATGAAGCAATCTCATTTCACTGTGGGCATAGACAATCTTATCGAACCATGTAAATCTTTGTGTGCATTACATGATTGTGTACTTGCATTTTTATTTTTTTTCCATCGTTTTAGGTTTTCATTTTCTACACTGCTATTATAGAAATCTTTAGAAAATAAGCTGCCTTTTTTTGGTAACAAGAAAATAACCCATCAAGGGAGTGATAAGGATAACCTCAATTGATCTCTCTCTCTCTCTTATCTATGATTACATCCTTGAAGAAGGTTCGGAGGCTTTTCCTTTTGCTGCTAAGAAAAGAGAGTGGTGGGGGAGTTACCTTTATCGGTTGCAGGGAAAATATAGAGGGTGCAAGTTGGCAAGAAAGCCCCATTCCCAGAGAAAGAGAAGCACATATGAGGGAAGAAAAGAAGGTAAAGGAAGAGGTGAGAGACAGAGAGAAGTGGAAGAAAAGCTAAAGGGTGGTAGAAAAAATACTACGCACTCCCACGCGTGCAGTTATCGAGGAAGCTTCTATCTTTAAGAAGGCAAAGTGGGTGTCTGTATTAAAAGCTGAATGATTGATTTAGTTATTTGAAATAAGAAACACAGAAAGAGATCCAGTGCAGTCATATTCATGCTTTTCCTAGGGTTGCATGATAAGGTAGTCATTGAGAGGGCTCGTTCTTCCATGTAAAACATCTCTAATCACCTCGAAACACTCACTTTGGATTCTTTTTGGTCACCAGACAACCTTGGGTTTACTGAACTCTCACTCAAAGACTCAAAGTACAGTTGAAAGACCCCCCTCTCTCTCTCTTTCTCTCTCTCTCTCAAGTGACTTTGCTTTGAATGGCATAGTTGAGCCTTAAACAGGCAAGGTAATGTGCAAGCTTATTAATTAATGTAACTTGATTTAAATAAGCCCCAAAGGTTGGGAAACCTTAATATATATAAAATACAAAAGAATAAAGCAAAAAAAAAGACAAAGAGTATTAGCCAGGGCTAGGGTAATGCCAGAAGGGATCTTTATGTTAAGATCTAATTATATAAGCAGCTTTCCTAGTTTAAGTCTTCAACTTAGTTTTGTTTACTCATACAATCCCCCTCCACACACCCCCCCCCCTTTTTTTTATAATAAATAAAGTTGGATGTCCATAAATTTATCTTGTGAAACCTTATGCGTTTGCTAATGTTGAGCTTGCAACCAATTATCTTTGTTCAGAAGTAAGGTGAATTATGAGAATAGATCAGGTTCTTGTACAAAAATTATTTTCGTACAGGACTGATCTACACAGATGGAATTCACCCAAGAAAAATCAAGTCATACGAATGAGTAATCAAATCATACGAAAACCATTCTCGTACGAAAACCTAATCCATGCTCATGAATTATCCCCTACTAAAATGATAATCACACCATGCCCTCTTTTGAGCTCGGAAACTATGTATATTTACCACCCTCTGCCATTTAGAGCACACATATAGGGGCATTTTCTAGATGAAAAAAAGGGCAGGTTGCAAGTGCAAGTATAAGGGGTAATGGGGTTTGGGAGAACTTATTTAGGGATGAAGGTCAATAAGAATGTGTGATTTAGAGCCCCAGGGGCATAAGGGATGACGCCTTGCAAGTTGCAACCACAAGTTTTACTTTCATGACAAGCTTTACTTGCCTCATTAGGGTTGTGTATAGATTTTTATTTTTATTTTTTTTGGGGTGGGGGGGTGTGGGAGTTTGGGGTTGGGGTAAGGGTGTCAATTTGATACCAATACTGAAACCGACCTTTTTTCTTTTTTGGTAGAATCCAAAAGGTCCAAAACGTCAAAAACTCAAAACCAGAATTCAAAAATAGAGAAACCCAAAGTTATTTTTTCTATTTTTATTTTTGGGGGATAGAACCCATTTAAAGTGAGTTAAATTAAAACCGATTGTATACCGAAACAGAGTCGTACCAAAACTGCACCAAGTCAATTTAGTACAGTTTGGTGAGGGGGGAGGTTTCAAACCTGAGACATTTCAAGCAGAAGTAGCTTCAACAAGTCACACCTAACCAACTGCGCTCAAGTGATCAGTTGAACTTGAATAAACTTCCAAAGGGAGAAGGAAGAAAATGAGAGAGTTGATGAGAAATATTTTTATGAAAAGTGCTTATTCATTCACAAGGTAAAACCAAACACAGCCTAAAACAAAAAATAAAAATCTCACTACTATTTTTTTCCCAAGAGACAAAACTGTTGTTGTGAAGTATATATCACAAACGCAACCTTATTCGAAAAAAATTGCAAGTTAAACACCTCACCACTACAATAACTTAGTCCGAATTTTCCTTGACTCACCGTGAAGGATGTGAAGTCCTTCAACAATGGCACCATTGCACTTGGATGAGCATAGGGGAACAGTGAATTTTTTTATTATTTTTTTAAATACCTTGAATGTATAAAGGGTAATAATGACAATAGATTTCTCCATCAATGAAGAAAAACTTTCGCTCAATAACTAATTTAAGTCAGTATCGTAGCCACATTGCTCAACTTCTCCACTATTGGAGCAACCCATAGGGATCTATCCATGATTCTCCTAAGGGTCTACAATGCAATTTGATGACCTAGGTATAGGATGTAAGTAAAAAATCATTCTTTTTTGCTAAAGGTTCGCAATAAAAAATGAGACTCCAGTTTCGGAAATGCCATCAGCAGGGAAAACATATCAAACAAAAAAAATAAAGCATCCTAGAAGCACATAACTGAAAAATCAGTTATCGAACTGAAACCATAATATATCTTGAGCATCCCAAACCATATTAATAAGGAAACCATTCCTCTCTATAAGCTTAGGAAAAAAGAACACTCCTTGGTTGCGTGGCTCCTGCATATAGACGTAGAAGAGCACAAAATTACTGTCCTATGCCACTACCTAAAAAATAAAAAATTCCATCTATGTTGAATGCCCTTACACAGAGTCTTATTGGCCCCTGTTCTGATGCAAAGGCCATGCAACTAGGCAGCAATCTCTTACCCATAAGCTTATTACAAACAGCAAATCCTGGTTTGAGAAGACATGTCCAGTATATCTTCTCACAAGGTCAGTTTCTTTATTTTTATTTTTCTTTTGGTTGCAGAAGGCAGGAGTGTAATCCGTGTTTCTCAATAGATTATCTTTCTACCCAATAAATAAATAAATAAATAAAAGGTTTCTGGTTTTTAGCTCCAAGTTCTTATTATGCCCCATATGCCCCCGCTTGTCTGAATAACCAATAAAGAATAAGGGATTTGTATTAGTGTTTGTGACTCGCTGTAAGTCAGAAATAATTCTGAGTCATACACTTCTACTGCTGTATTCACCTAAACTGTCCATCCTGCAAAGCTTCTGGGGCAAAAAAAGTTAACTAACTGTTTTACCTTCAGTGAGTTCCTAATGGAACATCTGCTCATATATTTTTAAGTCTTTATCAGCCAACCTTTTTCTTTTATTTATTTATTTGGTCGCTGGTAATCCTATTAGCTGAAGTGACTGGAGACTGATTCTAATCATACAAATATGCACCTGAAGGTCACAAAATTATATAGGTGTTGGACCCAAAACTTATTTAACCTTTTGACGCCATTATCAAATCGTATAACATTGACTGGGTTAAGTGAAAACCACATCGATGAAACCACGTTTTTCACCTACAAGTTGATATGGTAACTTCCTCACCAGAGTAAGCGCTCTTCAATGCAGCCATCATCACTAAATCAGCTCATATGTCAAAACTGTTCTTGTTGAACACCCGCATTGCTGAAGAAACTTCCCTACCATCGCAAGAGAGAGCTTGAAATTCTCGATTCCATTACAGTTAACTCTGGCATCCAGGCCTCGTAACCAAGCACATGGCATGAGATGCACCCACTGCAACTGATAGTACCTGGTGGGGCCCCAATCCATCATCTTCCATTAAAAATTTCACTTCAACAGGTGAAGGTTGTACCTCTGGGAGCCCAGGAACCCCGAGTTGACAATCTCTTGCATTTCCCCACATGTATAGCTTCCCTTCATCTGCCATTACCAGTAAAGTATTACCATTACCATTACCAGAAGATTAATTGCAGTACTTCCAGACCATCAACTAAAAAATCCAGATAAACTGCAGAATATCATCAATGAAACAATTCATGAACATTTAGGAATCTAATCAGATACTGGTTATCGTCATATTTAGTTGAGTTATTGAGTAGAAATAAATGTATTTTAATTACTAGAACAAAGATGATAAAATTTGAGTCATTAAATATAGAAAAGGAAATAGCATGAGAGTTTTCAAAAAACAATTTCAATTATTTGAAAATATAAGGAAAGAGCTCATGAAAAATAACTAAAATAAAATATAACATT
Organism: Macadamia integrifolia; assembly: GCF_013358625.1. Taxonomy (NCBI): domain Eukaryota; kingdom Viridiplantae; phylum Streptophyta; class Magnoliopsida; order Proteales; family Proteaceae; genus Macadamia; species Macadamia integrifolia. The sequence continues at coordinate 1,225,119 of NC_056569.1, forward strand.
CGTTAACCTTTTGGCTAAAATTAATATACTTAATGGGGATATAAGCTCCATGAAAAGTAGAGAGAGATAAATTTTCTAAACTAAAATATTCTAATAAATAGATAAATTTTCTAAAAGTAAAATATTCTAATAAATTTTGAAATATTTAAATGTTGATTTTATGCTGAAATGATATAACCACATTCGTTTTTTAAATAATCAGAAACCCAGGAATTTGAGATGTAGGAGTAAGAATTAACATTCGATTATTTCAGATTGATCTGAATCAATACAAATCATGATTGAAGGAATGAAAGAGATTCAAATTCCCAGTCTTAAATGAAATGTGATGACTAGAATCAGTAGTCTATGAGATCCGATAGTATGGTAGAAAGAAATATATGAATCTTTCTACCACACTATCTATTATAATTATTGTATAGTATATTGTATAGAGTTGTGCTTTATATAACTTTATAAAGATTTAGTATGACATAAAGTATAAAGGCAGTAGGCTTAGTATAAAATATAGATGTAATATGTATCTTTATCAGATAGATTCATTTTTTGTTTTTAAAAATTGAGACACTGTCTTCACTTATCCAAAGATGGTCATTAACATTGATCTTTCTAACTAGGCATCATTTTAAACATAAATTGCTATAAAAATTAGGCATTTATTTTAATAAATAAACAATTCTTAAGAAGTACATAATGATATTCTTATATTTGTCTTTTATACTTTATGGGAGTGAGATAACATACATATATTAGAAGTCTCAAAGACTGAACTATTCTAAAATTCTTACCAGTGATAGCAGCTGAAGAGGAACCTCCACATGTAATGTATGTAATGCGCTCCCCAACTAAAGACTCAACCACGGCTGGAACCTTTTGGTTTTCAATTGAAGAATGACCCAACTGACCTTGTCCACCGTGACCCCAAGAAAGCACTTTACCTTCATCTGAAGAATATATCAATTGTATTTAGTATCAGAGTGAACCTTTTGTGTGTGTGTGTGTGTGTGTGTGTGTTTTTTTTTTTTTTTTTTTTGGGGGGGGGGGGGGGAGGGAGAGGAAGGGAAACTATACTGAAACAAAAACAAACAGTAATAACAGTAAAGGGAATTCAAATCCATACTGAAGGTATATATCAGCTGTTTGAATGGTTAGCCAAGTAAATGAATAATGTTAAAAAGAAAAGGCTTCTGTAACCATCAAGAACTTTGTACTTTACCAGTTAATGCCAGAGAGTGAAATCCACCACTTGCCATCTGAATGATACGAACATCTTGCAGGCTAGGAATCGGCTGTGGCTTCCAACCGCCAACCTTATTACCTCTTCCAAGCTCATGGTTAGAGTTTGCTGCATGAAAACCCAAAAGAAATGCTATCAGAACCAAGCCTAGTTTGTGACAAGTAGACATATGCCATTTACTGTAAAGATGAGAAAAATGAATGAACAATCATGCTGTTGGGTAAATTTTAAGTAGGCTTGGGTTTACAATTTCCTCCAAAACTGATGGCTTTTTCTCACTTCACAGTTCACAGTTCACAGTTCACAAGTTCACAGTTCAAAGTTTACAGTTCACGGTTCACAGTTCACAGTATACAAAAGCACATATGGGTGCATGTAAAAGGAAGCATATCTGTCCTGGAAGAGTGGAAACTGGGATGTTTCACATGGTAGATGTCTATTCAACAATACAGGCAAAACCATGTTGCTTTGTGCCAAGCTAATTTCTCATGCTGTGATACAACCAGTAGGCAAACTCCTATCCGATAGATCAATCTCTCAGAAGCCAAACACCCCCTAAATCATATTATCTATAAGCATTTTTAAATTCAATTAAACAGAGGTGTAAGAATTTAATTAGCTTGAAGAAAATAATACATCGAACTTGAAAGGCAATTCTCCAATTCTGGAGTTTCAGAGCTGGTTTCCAACTCGAAGGACGATGAGTCAATTTCCATCTCTGCACCTGGGCCAATGACACCTAGTGAGGTATTAAGTATTAAGCAAGGAGAATCAATTGCAGGCTGAAAACATTGGAGTTTGGGGCTCATCTTTCCAATTAAAGAAAAATGGAATAATAATACTACAGTAGTTCTGACCTCAAGATTTAGATGAAGAATTCCACATTGAAGTTTTCCCAATTTTGAAAGGTGCCCAAGGGTCGAATTTGAAATGTATTAATGGTGCCTCAGTTCTCTCCCTTCTACTCCTTAGTTATTAATTAATATAGAAATAAAAATAAAAGAAAAAGGAATCCCCATGCATATGTGTTGAATTTGAATCTCATAAAGCTAATAAGGTGTCCTCACCTCCCCAATTCCAAAGTTGCCCCTCTTTAGTAAGTGCCATTGTGAAAAAACCCCCACAAGAGACAGCAGCTACAGGCATAGGTAATGCTTTTACTTTGGAAGGGATGCTATATGCACCACCTTCATTCGGGCCACTGCCAGCACCAAGGCCCAATCGACCATCACCTTCATCTCGACCCCACACATAAAGTTCACCTAAACCAACAACAAATAGAAATATTAACCGCAAAGAGATAACAAATTCAACACATTCAATCAACGTACTTAATCCATTTACAAGGACTCCATGACTGGTAATTTTTACACTGTCATATCTATTTACAGTATCCGGTCTATATATCCATAGCTTGAAATCTGCTGCATATCTTTTGGAATTAAAATTAAAATTGTCTAATTTTGCCACATAATTTGCCAAGGTCAACACCACAGGAGTTGTTGGAGATCTATTTTGAATTTTATCCAATTACACATGCTCAATCAATAATGCAATTTTTCTGGAGAGCGAGAACCTGATTACAGTTGTCATCACCAACACATAATTTGCTGGAAAAAAAAGTAGGGTAGAGTTTCCCCCTATGTGTGGGCTGAGATTTGCATGCATGAAATTAAAAAGGAAAAATAGGGAAAAATGAAAGCAACATATTAATCTACCTGAGCTTTAAGGAATCAACCTTCAACACATTGAATCCACGCAGTAGGTAGAAATTGAGCTCAAATGTGTTTATATAGGCGAAAATATGCAACTCAATTCAATTCTACTCAGCCTTATCCCAACTAAATGGGGTCGGTTACATGGATCTTCTGTTTCCAATCAACTCTATTCAAAGCCATCTTGTTACTAGTCCTAAGCTATACATGTCTTTCCTCACCACTTCTCCTAGTCATTTTAGGCCTGCCCCTCATTGCTTCTTACATGAGCATTCAAAAGGCCTCCATTGCATATATCCATACGACCTCATAACGACTTTCTCTCAATATATCAGCACCGGAGCTACTCTGGATTTAACTCTATATTTTCTCATTCATTATTCTATCTTTTTCAGTTTTGGCATTCATCCATCTCAATATCCTCATACTTGGACTTGGACTTGGACTTACTCCTGCTCATTAATCATGACAGGATTCAAAACAAGTAGCATCAATACGGATATAGTAAATGACGGTCATCCAGCCAAAAGTATTCAAGAAAAGCCCCAAAATAACCACTAGTGGTGAATGAATACTAACTGTGCTCTTTTTATCTAGTTACCAGAATATCTTGATTAAATAAATACGGGAAATTCAAATAATTCTTTAGCAAGTATGTAGACCAATCATTCAATCTCTCTTTGAAAAATCATGTTGCTTGATTCCAAACGATAATCAGGCCTAATGAAACCAAAATGTGGGGCCACCAAGGATAAAAGAACATCATAATAGCAAAAATAGCTGGATCTTAAAGATTTCAGTTCTTTGACTTTCATTTCAATCAGAGTCGTGTAATTGTGCCATCTTGCATATAGACCAATTTCAGCATTAGATTGTTGCTCCTCAAATTCCATGACCGTGGGCTTTCAAATGCCTGTCCACAGAGATGCCCTCTATCAAGTGCTTTGGGTAATCCTCTCCCAGGCCTCCTTGACTTCTAAATGAGAATTGGGAATGTTGTTATGGGAAAGATCAGAGTTGTACATCGAGGTCTTGATGTCAGTAAAGATACCTTCAATTCACTGAGATTGACTGGTTACTAACCCTCTTGAATAAAGTTCATTTCACTGATGTAAGACTCTCATTGGAAGTTTTGAATGAATTCTCATGTGATTAAACAAAAATTGCGACCATATATCAAAAGCACCTTCCATCATCCTTCACCTCAATTTTCAAGCTTCCACAAAGTCCTCAGATTCTTTCATAATCAGAAATTCTTATAGCCCCTTAAACCCCGGCAAAATAATCAAATTAACAACAAAATATTCCAGGAAAACAACATTACATGATGACACCAAGCCACACCCCATACAAGACTGGAGAAATCCAAATGCTTTGAGACATAGAATCTCTCTTCCAGCAAGAGTCCTATTTTCTTGAATCTCAAATTTGAAATCCTAATCAAGATTTTATATTTTCTATTAAAAAACCACAGAAAATCCACCCTGAATCAACAGTAATTTAATGAAAAACAAGCCTAAAACTTTACTTATGCTATTGAGATAGGCAGGTAAAAATCCTACACCAGATATAACTAAGGATCTCAGAGATAGATCAGAAATGGTTGTGAAGTTTCACGCGCAATATACCAGGGAAGATCATGGGCTTTTGGATCTAAATCAAAGGCATATACTCAATAAGCACCACCCAAAGAGAATGCCAAATCTTAGACCATGGTGAGTCGGTGAACACCACTCCAAATACCGGTGTGAACTTGAATATTACTGTAGAACACCTAACACACAACCCCCCCCCCCACCCCCCAAAAAAAAAAAAAAGGAAAGATCCTTTATACGGTGTTTTGGATGATGGTTTTGTGGTTAGTTAAATGGTTGGAACCTGAATTCCAACTTTCCAAAGTCACAATAAGTTTTTCAAAAGTTAGGGTAAGACCTCCTGAAAACCAGTTGCATACTGTGATAATGGGGTCTTATGTAAGCTTAAAGAGTTGCCAGATTGACCATAATGAATAGATATGACAAGAAGGTAGACCTCTGCTATAATGTGTTGAAAGAAACCTTGCCACCAATTTTTTCTTGATCTATTCCATACTCTTACTCTTACAGTCAAGAACCATGATTGCTTTAAATGCAGCACAGTACACCGTAGCCTTTTGCAAGGGAACTGCTGAACCAACAGGATCAAAATAGAAATATACTGGACTGATACAAAATAGAATCACTCATCATCAGCCACACTAACCAGGCCAATTGTGTGGTCAGTCCATTATGTTGGAAACTACAGCCCTAGGATGCAAGTTAAGCCTTGCACCCGCCTTCCCACCTACTAAGCACATCAAAGGAACAAACAACATCCAAGATTGCTGCCCTGATTACCATAGATTGGTGGTATTAGAAAACTAGATTATTTGTCATTGCACAATGACGAGTTTTGTCTTCTTACCTAAATTATTATCACAGTTATCCAAATTCCACTGGCTTGCAGAATCAATAGAAGCAATAGACAAACCTGAATCAGTGACAGCAGTAGTATGAGCTCCACTAGTTGCAATGTGGCATATCTTCCCATCCCAAGAACCTTTCACCAATCTAGGCAACAACTCTCTGGTGTATACATAATGCCCTAAAGATCCAAAACCACCGTAACCCCTGCAAACCTCCCCCTATCGCAGAATTATTACATTACACAATACGCATATTCCAAAACAACCAAATACACTACAAAGAAGATAACAAACCAATGGTTGAAGCTTGAATGGAATACTGACCAAGTGAAGACTTCACCAAGAGCTGTGAGGGCAACAGAGTGAACCCCACCAAGAGCGATGCTTCGGACGCCGTCAATATTGGGGTTCAAAGTCGGAACAAAAGCAGGGTTTTCATGGCCGAAACCGAGGCGGCCACCATCGCCTTTGCCCCAAATCCATAATTTTCCATCGACGAGTAAGGAAGAGTGGAAGAGGCCGCACGAGATGCCGACCTCCAACGACGGCGGTGGTGGTGGTGATGGTTCAGCGCCACCGTTGATGGCGGCAGAAGTGACATCAAGACGACCAGGGACAGGGGAGAGCTTGAAATTGGAAGGGAGGAGGAGGGAGGCCACAGTGGTTGGGTAGAGACGAATCTCTTCAATGCCACCACCGAGTTGACCAGAGGCGCCACGACCCCATGAGAGTAGTTGGATTGTGGTGGTGGTTCCTTCGGCTGGCTCAGTTTCGGGCTGCCAGAGAAGGGGAACTTTAGATGAGGAAGAAGAAGAAGAAAAGGAAGACGTGAAGGAGACGTAACGTCCTAGAGGTGCACAGCGCAAGCGACTCGCCATGAAATGTAGCCGTTGTGCTGTGGGCTGTGTCTTTAGTGATTCATCATTTGTCAGGGTTTCAGTCGTTTCCGCCTTTCAGGGTGGCTTTAGAATTTTCTAAAAAAATAAAAATAAATAAAAATAAAAGAGAAAATTACGTCCCCTCCATTATAATTTGTTGAAATTATATGTGGGTTTGAACGAATTATACCCCCACCCTAGTATTTTCTAAAATTCTTACAATTAAGTCCACCCCGTAGTCACCATAAAATTGGGAATGTTAGTTGGTGATATCACCTTACGTAATACCTTTTAATATCGAAAATACCCTTATATATGAAGTTACAAATATACCCTTTTGTAAAGAGGGCTTCATTCTTCTTCAACCTGCTTCACTCTTCTTCAACTACACTGAGTTTTAGCAAGACCAGGACCATCTGAACTCCAAAGATGCAAACTACCCTACTTCTTCTCTAAAGAATGTTTTATGGAGTTCTGCCTCTACATTTTAATCTTCAATTTGGTTGAGCAATATATGTGGTTGCTACAACCTGCAACCCTAAATCTCTCTATTTCTTTGTTATATATTTCTTTTCTTTTTCTCTGTTATATAGTTCCTTATAATCACACTCTGACCTTTCTGATCTCTCTCACCATCTATTTACATCTCCCTTTCTGTTTTACAAATTGATTTTGGGGGTTTATTAATCTCTCTTTCCTCTCATGTTTTCTTTGTGCCTAGGGGTTACAACTTGAAACCCTAAAAAACCAGTCTTTGACCAATTTCCATTCTAACTGGTTTGGAGGTTTTAATTGCTTCTTTGGTTTTCAAAGATTGTGATTCACCTAGGAATCGGCAGTGATCGATCCTATTGATTCAAACCGATTTACTTTGATTAATGCATCAATGCAAGTGAAAACTGAAACCGAATAAACATCAAGAGTAAATTAATTAAGCAAGAAAGCAACTTTAAGGATTATTACTGCCGAAGAAAAAACGCACTTCCATGAAGAAATCGTGTTTTACCTTACAAAGGTTTACATCTGGAGCCCAAAAAGCCCTTTTTGATCTCTGTAATCCCCTCTTATTAACAAATAAAATCTTGCATTTCTTCTCGCCTTAGTTGTTAATCAATTAGAATAACGAGAACCAGAGGTTTTATGATCGGATACGAGAACCAGAGATTTTATGATCGATCACAATGATCTTTAGAAACCCATTCAAAACCCTAATCCACGAGAAACAGTTATTCTAATTCCTACAGTGTAATCCATCACTTCATAGATTTTGAATAGGAAATCAACACTAGGGATTTGAGTATTTTTGGTATATGAAGTACAAAAGGGTATAATGGTCCTATCCTATTAAGACCTTTTTTTTACTAAAGGGTAATACAGTCTTTTACTATTTAAAACTAACAACTTACTCACACCGTCAATGCCAGAGGAGGGGGGTGTAATTCGTTCAAACCCTTAGATCCACATGTAATTTCGGCAAACTACAAGGGAGGAGGGCGTAATTTTTCCAAAATAAAAACTTTAGTAGATGGTGATTCTATAATTTTAACAGGGAGGGCTTAGCGTAATCGGCAAGGTTGGCAAGGTTGCTTCATGATGACCTAAGTGGTCATAGTCCCAAATTGAAAAAATAGCTACTTTGTGAATTATGGATAAAACTATGTATATTATGACCCTCCTTATACTTCACATTGTCATGACGTGCATTACCAATGGGGTTGGTAGCCCTAATGATGAACATGCCCTCAACGTATCACCAGTCGACTGGTTGTGGGTTTGAGTCTTGGTATGCCCACTATCACCCATTGGTCCTATGAAAACACCGCTTGCTGTACAGGGGCTTGTTCTGGGGTCTATGATCACTACCATGGACCCTAATATGTACTTCGTCACCAATGACTTCCATTAGCATGTGTTGCTCGCGATGGAGTTAAGAGTCTTCTTTAGAGTTCCCCTTAACCCCTCTCTCTCTCTCTCTCTCTCTCTCTCTCTCTCTCTCAAGACGGGGACGATGGGTAATGGTTTACCTAGATAGATGGGTAACTTGGGTATGGTCCGACCTGATGTATCGATTCGATTTGGAGGTTTATTTATATGTTATGATATCAACAAGTGAGATTTGGGGTTTTTTATGTTAGGGTTTTTTGGCAAATATTTCTTGCCGTGAGTTTGGGTGTTCTTGAGAGATCTCTATTGTAACCTTTCTTCCAACATAGTGAATTATTTTCTTCTTTGCCCAAGGACATAGCATATCACATTAATGCATGAACCTCATTAAATTTCTGTATCATCTTGTATGAATCTATTTATTTTGTTCATTTTCTTTGGTGTTTGTTCTAATTATAACTTAAGCTCTGTAATCTTTGTTATTCTCTAATCACTACTCACTGTTAACTATAAATATTCACCTTTAAGATAGAGGCAACTATATATGACAGAACATGTAAAATTGGTTTATGTCTTTATCTCCAGACTAATTTTTTAAAGCATTTACTTTGAATTATTTGATAGATAGAGGCAACTATATATGACAGAACATGTAAAATTGGTTTATGTCTTTATCTCCGGACTAATTTTTTAAAGCATTTACTTTGAATTATTTGATCTAAGCCTTCTTAATCTGTATTCATAGAGAATACCAAGATCGTTGATTATAATATGTTTTGTTGCAAATTTTCCTTTGTGATATTGAGAGGCCTTAAATGAAAGACCCTCGAAGCTTCTCCTATCAAAAGAAAATAGTCCTCTAAGGACCACGAAAGTTGCATACATAACCTCAGGAAGTATGTATAACTAATGTGATGACAAAATGAAAATGATGGGTCATCATAATATTTTAAGGGGAGGGAGTTCCGTGAAGGCAACGTGACCCTGTGCCAACATAGCGCCAGTGAGGGTATGCATAGAAGAATTATGAGGGTTCTCCGAACAAACAATGTACTGTATACCCTCTTAATATAATAATCCACTATGAGAGGATGTGCAATATGGCAATAGAGAACCTTCTCCTTTATGTTATCTAAGTAATAATCGAGTGTGAAATTTTTCCGACCCATGGGTGTAGGAAAAATACACCCATCAAGAGTTAATAAATATTTTGTCCCTATGATATGAAAGTTGATGATACCCCTACCATTTTCGATCCCATATGAATACCATCAAGACCCTCTAGATCAAGAGATTATCCCTTGACTATGAGTGTGAGAAAATTATTCAACTAGATTATATTCTCCTCATCATAACCAATTCTAATTTTAGAGATTGAGATAGCATTAGTTCGATTCAATTCAGGAATGTTGAAGCTTGATATTATTTATTTATTTTTTTTTTCTTTTGTTCCGATAGATATGTGGGCTTTTATGCATCGCAACCTCACCAATTGTGCACTAGGTACTTTAGCTTGATCCTAATTTGACTATGAACTCTTCCTAATTCTATTACTCATGATTCAATTAAGATTGGTATTACGAAATCTGATTTAGAATTTGATTGCGTATTAAGGTTTTGCTTGGTTGCAAAAGAAAACTTTTACAATCATGATTGTATAATCTACATAAAACTCTTACCATAAAGTTTGCAAAAGTACTTTTAACTTGACGTGTAATATGCCGATATAAGCCGGTTGGCATCATTAGATTGGAAATTTAATTTTTTGGGTCAAATTTAGATCTGTCATTTTCATTCTTTGTAAATTAATTACTATGGGTCCACTGGAGATCCTGACTGGGGACCATTGGATTGGGACAATAGAAATTACAATCCAAATGCCATCAGTCATCGCTGCTGGATTAGAATATTTTATCTTTTAAGGGCTTGTATTTAATTATGTGTACGAGTTTTCTAAGAAAGATACCAATCTAGTAGTCCGGGAATGAGAATGCAGTGCCATGGACCACGTCAGTGAGATCCAATAGTGGCATTTGAAGTAAATTTGAATAAATAAAGAGGCAATTATGTACCAAAAATTACAAAATTTCGGAAAATAGCTTTTCCAATGATCAGGGAAACTGTGTTTGTGTCTGCCATTTTCTCTCTGATCTCCTCAACTTCGGATCTTGGTTCTTCGCTGCTGTGAGGAGCCAATCCTCTGGTTCTCCCCAGTAATTTCTCTCGAGATTTCCTGGAACATAGGCTATTAGCAGATCTTATTCAACTTGTATTTCTGTTACTTTCTCGCAGATTTGTTTATAAGTATCGTAATTCTAAGTAATATCTGAGCACGATCTTGTTTGCTTGTTGGATCCGTTAGCCAAAATGCCGTCGATCAATGGAGTTCGATTGACGACATTTGAGGACTCGGAGAAGGAGAGCGAGTATGGCTACGTTCGCAAGGTATCGGCCTTTTTTCGAGAAAAAAAATTATTGTTTTTTGGGCTCTTTTTAAGGTTTAGTTTTGAATGACTGGATTGATTTTCTTCATTTTCCTGCATTTATGACGTGTTTGAGAAAGTTTGGTTCCGGGTAAAAATTTCCGTTGCAGTTGTCAAAATGATTCTTCTCTTTGCAGTCAATTCGGTGGCACTCTGTGGATTCTGAATTGTTCTCTAGGATTTATTGAGCGTGATCAATATTTTTTTTATACTTCGATCACTTTAATAGTCGGAGATTTTAATTTAGTTAGAAAAAGATTGAATTTTGCAGTGATTTTGAGAATTTTAAGAAGATCCTTCCCTCCTCTTGTTTTCAATGATTCTTTGAGTGCAATCAGTAGCCTCTAGTTGAATTGAAGCGGTCGTATCTGTTTTGTTTATTCTGAAGGTACTGATTAGTTAGGATTAGGATTTTTTTTTCTTTGTAACGTTATACTTACTAGAAATTTGGGGGTGGGATTGGGAAGAGAGAAGAGTTGGGGGGGGGGTATTATACGGCACTTTGTTTAACGTATGTAAGATTTTCACCATCATCTCCTGGTTTAGAAGTGTGTTGTTCAGGACTGATTTGTACTACTTTTAGAGCTATCATAACAGTTTGACTTAATAGTTTTTCGGGTTTAGCCTTAGAAGAACTTGACTATTGATAGCTGTTGCATTAACCATATGGTTCTTGATATGTACTGTTCCTATTTGTATTTTAGAGATTTCATACTTTCGTTTTTTTTCTTCAGCTGCAGTCTTCATTAGGATTTATCTCCATTTGTTTCTTTTAAAAATTATTAAGTACAAAAGAAATTATAAGATGGTGTCTATGAGGATGATCTGGCTACTGGATCTTTTTTTTCCTCTTAAAAACTTGCTACATTTGACAGGATTTATCATGTCAATCCATATCTTATTACATGAAACAAAACAGATTCTGATGCATATAGTATTATTATGTAAAATACAGTTTCCTGTTTACTACTCTATCCAGTTGAATATTGTAAACCATAAAAAAACTCCCTGGAGTTATATTTCCTTTCTCACTATTTTTTTTTTAATCATTTTGCAGGTATCAGGACCAGTTGTTGTTGCAGATGGAATGGCAGGGGCTGCTATGTATGAACTTGTTCGTGTGGGACATGACAACCTTATTGGGGAAATTATTAGACTGGAAGGAGATTCTGCTACAATCCAAGGTTTTTCTTTCCTTTTTTTTTTTTTTTTTT